>NC_051158.1:92420959-92479655 GCF_013339745.2 Dermacentor silvarum
ACGGTGAAATCTGACCGATTCGGCGGAGCAGATATTTTTGCTCCACAGAGCGATCGGAATCGGCGGCTGGTCCCAATCTGCCATTGGACCACAAAACTCACGCTCCCATTCTGCCATTGGAATAGACTTGCTCCACACAGAGCAAAAATACTTGATCTGGATCTACCATTGGAATTCAACAATAGGTCAGCGCCCACAGGCAAACATGAACACATCACACTCGATGAGCGCGGACACGCGCAGTTAAGCGCCGCTGCAGAAGCGAGCGAAGTGACCTTCGTGCTGTTGTCTATCGCTTCAACCCTAACTGAGCGCCGAGAACACGCAGCACGCACAAAGCCACGAGCCGCCGACGCACCTACACTGCGTAGAATCTACCCCCACGCAGATCGCTTTCAAGATAGGGCCCGCGGGACCGCGCGCGCGCCGCCGCGCAGTATGATGCCAGAGCACAACGCTGCCCACTACTCCCCCCTCCCTCCCTCGCTGGTGCCTCGAGCGCAACGGAAGGAGGCGCGCTTCCTCTCTGCTTTTCTTTCGCGCGCGAGACGCGGTCGTCGGCTCCCCTCGCACGCTTTCACTCGCACATTCAGCATACGGCCGCGCGGCTTCCCTCGCACGCTTTCACTCGCACATACAGCATACGGCACGCGGCGACGTATGCTGTATGTGCGAGTGAAAGCGTGCGAGGGGAGCCGACGACTGCGTCTCGCGCGCGAAAGAAAGCATACGGCGCGCGGCGACGGCGTTATCGCCCTTGGACTTTATACGGAACATCTATGAGCCAAAACCAATTTTAGGGCCGCAACGCGTCATAGACATCATCTTTAGATAGCAAAAGCGGATATCAAAGGCCATACTTTTGCTGGCGGAAACCGAAAATACGTAATAAATGTCGCCCCCAGCACTTTGGGCAGCCAATGCCATCGTCAAGCAACCAAGCCAAGCGACATGAAAAGTCAAAATGGCCGCTCGGGCCCGCGCGGTGTGGCAGTTCGCAACGTATGATGCGGGAACGGTCCCACAGTTGCGACGTAACAGCGGGGTTACCAATGCATTGGGTTCTATGGGAGCTGTGCCGGGACCGGCCGAAAACGACGTAACAGCCGGGAAAACGCAGCACCCGGGAACGTAACAGCGGGGTTCTACTGTACGTCGATTCATACAGGGCGCCAGCATAGAGTTCCACAAAAATGGCCTGAGGAATATTTGGCCAGAGTGTGAAAGTGCAGCAGTTTAACCGGCCTGGGAATGATGGGTGGTACGTGGATTCGCACGAGCTTTGTTTTTCAATCTTCAGATGGCTTTGTCACTTAAACTTGATAGTTTTCAACTGCATATTACATTACAACCGCAGCAACTCGCAACGATTGGGCATGTGCGCAGTCATATTGCCTTGCTGTTATTGACAAAATACGATTGCTTGGAAATACGGGAAGGTGAAGCATAATAAATAACACCACAAGAAAAATGTTGCTCACCAGTCATTGTTGTGGTGCAGTGCGGAGTCTGCAGTTGTGTCTGGGAAGGTGTGGGACTGTACGGAGAGTGCTGGTGGAGCTGCAACTTTTGCCAGGGGTTGGCTCGCCAAGGCAGAAATGTCCGCTAGGTGTTCTGCCATTATGTACCACTTATGTTTCATCAAACATGTTGGGTTTATTCAGCTGTGCATTTCTGTTAGAAACACACTTCCCTTGATAGCTGAACATTTGCAGTTTTGTATAGGACTATGTACCTCCGAGTAATGGAAGCGAGTGGGCGATGCACCATTTTTCTTTCAGTGGTAAAGTTAACATAAGAAATAAGACACACTGGAAAGCCAGTAGTTAAAGTTTGTTTGAGTAATGAATTGGCAGCTGTTGTGCATTGCTTTCTCCCTATTTTGTGTCTTAGGTGTGCAGTCTTTTCAGGCTCGCCTGAATGGCTGTGTCGTGTTTTGCACTCGCGCAGGTGCTGATATTTTCGCAAATGTGCCGCGTGTTGGACATCCTCGAGGACTACTGCCTCATGCGGCGGTTCAAGTATTGTCGCCTCGACGGTCAAACGAGGGTGGAGGACCGGCAGCAGCAGATGAAGCTCTTCAACGAGAACCCAGAGTAAGTTGTGGGGAGTGTGGGTCAGTTCTTTTGGGGTATGATGCGGCCAGATGTACTGTGTGGTGGCTCAGTGGTTATGCAGTTCAGGCGCCGAGCACGAGGCTATGGGTTTGATTCTGCTGCACATTATTTTGCCCATTTTCCTGCAGTTCTCAAAATGCTTGTCTGCAGTTCTCAGAAGCTTGAATCGTCGCTTACTTTTAAAATGTGACATACCGAAAGTCCTCATGTAAGGACTGCACCTTTTTTTATAAATTTGCATCTGAATGTCTTGCTGTGGTTTGTACACTGGCAAAATACAGTGTAGACCGCTTATAACGTACCGTAAAAACCGGAATATAGGTCGAACTTTTTTTCAATAAACCATTGCGAAAAGTCGACCCTCGTCTTATATACTGGACATTGGCGGAAAAAAACTAGGGAAGTCTTGGCAACAATGGGCAGATGAAGTAAACAGCCGCCTTCGCCATCGCATTCAGGCTGCTTTTTCACATTTTGTTTCAAAATGAGCGGAAGCCGATGGCAATTCACCGTCGCCTTCAAGAAAAAGGCGATCGAGTACGCGGAAGCCCACGGCAGCCTGCCAGCTTGCCGTGGGCTTCGTATCGTGCGACCATCGACCCGCGTGTTTGTCAGCACCTTTACCATCATGGCACGGAGCAGCATTTAAATAAATACTGTCACCATTGTGCAACCGGCTGAGTCGCATTTGTTTAAAGGTAAGGGTGTCTTTCAGTACTTTTGCCATTGAAAACAATTTTTTTTTATTTTTAGAATTGGTTAGTTGGGGGTTGACCTATATTCCGGTTCGACCTATAGTCCGGTTTTTACGGTAAGTCGCCGGAGTCGTGATTATCTGCACTATAAGCGGTACCGCACTATAACCAAAACAACGATTTTCAAGCCCTGCACGTATGCAAAACGTGTAGACCAAGCATGTAGGCACGCTTTGTACTATCGCGCACACATCGCGATTACGTTTTCGCCAGTGAGCTGGCGAAATCATAAACGCGATGTAGCCGGTGCTCTTCAAGCTCGACAGCTTTGCACCGAGTAAAAACGAAACTGTTTGCCACAATCGCTGCGGAAAAAATCGTGACCGCTATCGACGCGATTATGAATGGTGACTTTGCGGTGCTGAAGGTACGCGCCCGACGCACGCACCGAGTCTGGACGAATTAACTACCATTTGCTGCAACAACTGCAGTCGAAACCGCGGTCGCTGTCTATGCGATCATCGATGGCGACTACGCAGTTTTTTAGGCACGCGGCCTGACTGCGTGTACCGAGTAAAAACAAAACTACTGTTCGCCGCAACCGCTGCTGAGAAAACTGTGGCCGCTATCAACGCGATCGTGGATAACGACTACACAGTTATGAAAGCCCGCGGCCAACGCGGTGTTATGCGCGGCGGTAAACGCAAGAATACAGGCTTTAAAGACACAAATAGGCTCGAAGCGTTCCGGCGTTGCTGTCATTCACGTACGATTTCAACTGATGGCTGTGGCGATGCGGACTCCGCCGCTTCGTTTCGGTTGGACGCTAGCGCCGTTCGTGCTCTTTTGCGTCGCAGATTTGCGGTTCTCCTCGCTCACCGAGCTCCGAAAGTAATCCGAATTAACTGGTGTGCGGCCAAATAAGTCCGAATTAACGAGAGTTTGATTGCATTGAATAATGCATACGCCGGCCGGCAGCACACACCTTGTTGAGAAGCGTGCTCGGTACCGCCCTTGTCGGCGAGATTTTCCCGTGGAAGCCGCATTATAACCGGTATTTCGTCTCGCGCGGCTGCACTGTAAGCGGTATGCGTATACATGGAGTTCTATGGGAGGGTAAACAGGAGTCTGAAAAGGCCGCATTGTAGCTAGTTGTGCACTATAAACGGTTACGTTATAAGTGGTCTATACTGTAGTAAATAAGTTTGAATCTACTTTCAAAAACAATAAGGCTTGCCACCATATGCAATGACCTTGGGAGGCCTTTATTTCGGTTTGGTTTTCTACCCCAATCATTGTTGCAGGTACATAACCGCAGAGCAGCACCAGCTGGAGTGTGGTTCATTGCAAACGTGCTGTTACAAGATGGAGCAATCTTCGGACATGAGGTCGGACGTTGTGCCACACGAGATTGCACAATGAAAAAAAAAAAAAAACTGTTGAAGTTTTAACGCAAAGCAATAGTGCTGGTGTGCTATCGGCGTCAAATGAAACAGAAACTGCGGAGTACGTGGTCGAAGCATAACTGAAGATAAAGTGCACGCCGCCCAGTCATCACCATTGACAGGCACGCTCATTTGGTTTGACAGCAGTGGGCGATGATGCTCCCCCTATTATACTGCGATATTTTCGTGTCTGTTCTGGTTCTCTTTTATTTGAAAGTGAGATATTAAAAATATAAAAACGCAAGCTAAAATATTGCAGTATAGAGCGAGTGTTATCGCAGAGTGCAGCGAAACCGTACGTGCTATTGGCGTCAAATGAAATGCTAACAGCGGTGCATGTGGTACAGTTTGCATTGTCATCATTACAGCACCGTCGCCTTCTCTCGCTTTCAAATAATAGAGAACCTAGAACAGAACAGCGCATTGTGGTCAAACTGAATTGGCCACTGCAAAGCACCACGAGTGAAGTGCCACCTCTGAACACCGTCGCGAGTGGAAAGGGCAGAGGCATAGGCAGAACAGATGAATGCCCATGCAAAGGTGCCAGGGCATACCTCAATCCCCACAAGATAACATTACATGGCCACAGCTAATGAGGTGTACGCGTTAAAAGATGGGGTGTGGCCCTTACACAAGAATAGACAATAGAAGTTTTCATCAATAAACATTTACCTAGTCGAGAGAAGACACTGTCAAAGAGCGTGACGTCATAGGGGTTTTGGAACTTCAAGGCAATGTTGCTACGAAGTATTTTATTTTTGCATACTTTCCGGCTTATCGAGACTCCGCACCTGATAAGCACCTGATCTTATGTGTGTTATCTATTACTACCTTCTTATCTTTTCCTTTATGCCCCACCTTAAGGGTTTGTGGTTCTTGTGCTCCGCGCAGCTACTTTGTGTTCCTGCTGTCGACGCGGGCGGGTGGCCTGGGAATCAACCTGACCGGTGCGGACACTGTAGTGCTGTACGACTCAGACTGGAACCCCCAGTGCGACCTGCAGGCCATGGACCGCTGTCACCGAATAGGGCAGACCCGGCCAGTCCTCGTCTACCGGCTAGTCACGCGCGGCACAGTCGAGCAGCGCATGATCGAGATGGCTGGGGCCAAGCGGCGCCTCGAAAAAATCATCATGCAGAAAGGTTGGCACGTGTTGACTGTGCGTTGACCATGTATTGTTTTGAGGCCAGCTGCAAGGAAGTTTTGGGCTGCGTAAATAAAAACGCCTAGTTTCGAGTAGTGTTTATATAGAGAAGCTCCCCTCCAATATCTTACATTTGAAATACTATTGGATACATCTCAAAAAGCTAGAAAGACGGGCATTTTCGTACAGAAACAAGAAAGAGAGCTGTCATTAATGCTTGCCGGAAATGCTGAATTGAGAACATTGAGAAACAGTGCAGCGCCTGGTTATGTACTCCAAGGTAGGGGGCCGCACCTGTGGTGCACTCAAAATCTCGGAGACCGTGCTCTGGTATTTTCATCGTGTCCCCAAACTACCGGGGGCCCGCCTCGTCTGCTTGTGCGCTACTGAAAGGACATTGATAAGGAAAATTAGACAATTATTAGCCCTGCAGCATCACCCAGATTGCTTCGGTGATAGTGTACATGTGCTACTCATTTAAAACCAATTTTGTAAGCAAAGAAACATTTTGTGGTAGCTGGTATGTAAATGAACACACATTTCTTTCATGGCCTGCTGTAGCAGTTTGATGATTGCAGTGTTTCTTTTTCACTCAGTGTAGGTTCAATGACAACCAAATGTGGAGGATATGTTTAATTTACTAGTTTGCCCAGTTGACTCAAAAGTGCTAAGCTACTGGAAAACAGTGCGGCTCTGGAAAAAGTACAGGAGAAACGGAAAGCATTGGTCAAGTGATGTCTCGCAACTGAGAAAAAAGGTTTACTGGTACAGTAAAAGCTCGTTAATTCGAATTTCGCGGGGACGCCCAATGAGTTCGAATTAAACCGAAATTCAAACTAACGAAATTAATTGAAAAAACAGCAGGAATTGAGACCGGGTTGTTGGAAAATCACTCAAAATTTTACTTGCGAAAATAATCCGTGATCACTGTCTGTTTCTCTTCTTTGAATGCGATCGCTATAGCCTTGTTTTCCAACACGCGAACGTGGCAGAAAGCATCCTCTGCGTATTCCTCGAAGCTGAAGAATAGACGCGCGACACGCATAGCCTCCATTAGTTCCAAAGCTGAGGGCCGCGTGGGTGCATCATCGTCATCCGCACCTACATCGACGACGGGCGCTTCTCCATCAGTCACCTGCGCGATGATATCATCATCGGTGATTGTGCCGCAGACCGCTGCACAGCGATCTGCATCGACGTAGTCGTCGAAGGTCACGTCCTCCAGCGCATCCCGCAATTCGGCAGGAATGACCACGGCCTCGCGCACGTCGGGCTCGCAAGCTGTGCCCTCATTGGTCGCACAAAAGCCACTGTGGCGGAAGCAATTGGCAACAGTTGTTGCCGTGACCTGATCCCAGGCCCGCACAACATATGCAAGGCCGTGAGCAGCGTCACATCGTAGCGACACGGCACCGAACGACTTCGTAGCTCTGACGTCCTAGCGACTGAATGTGCAGCACACAAAGGACACGGAGACTACGCAGACACGTCCGGCATGAACCACCACACGATGCGAAGAGCGAGCGCAATGACGACAGTGACGCCGCTGCGCTTGTGCCATCTATCGTTGAGCCTTGAAAGCTTGCGGCGGCAGTATAAAATACCACCACGCAGCGGCGCGCAGTTCGAATTATCGATAGAGGAGCCGATGCGCGCGTGAACTAACGAGTTGGTTAACCCATAGACGCCTATATATTGTGGCCGGACCATGACCATCAGTTCGAATTAACCCGAAAGTTCGAATTAATGAGGTGCGAATTAACGAGCTTTCACTGTAACGAAATGAGACACTGACCAACATAGCCGTACACATCTGCAAGGTATTAGCCAGGGTATTGCAATGTGCACTTTGGCACAAGGTGGCAGTGTGCCCACTCAGCCTGGGTGTTGACGAGTTCAGAGATGGCACTTGGTCAGTGACTGCCGCTCTAAGTAAACCAGTTTGATCCAGACACTGCCGAGGCTGGTTGTCATTCACTGCAGCTCCTAACGAAACCTACGGACCCTGCAAACTAAACCCAAGAAAGAACTGTAATGCTAATGCCACTCGTTATCGAGGCATGACCGCTGCTCTTCAGAGGGTACAGCTGATGGACGTCCGTCTTTTCTGTTCATTCTATACTTGTTCTAGAACCGTGATGTTTTGAAGTAACTGAATCCACATCAACCAGACCAACTCTTACCGTTGCATGGCATTACTACCCTAATGTTACCGATATTGGCTGCCACAACTCTGTATGCATGGAGTTAGTACCAGGCTGCCACAATCGTCCGACAAGCTTACCAGTATGGATTCAACCGGTTACCATGATTGCACAACAGCATGTGCGCGTCCAGGCAGCCTGCTTCAATCCTAATCTGCTTTATGCTACTTGCTCTCTGTCCTGATAGCAAGGAATAAATGGTAAAATTGACCTTTGCTTATGGTATCTTTAGCTGGTCGAGAGCCTTCGAGCGACCACTAAATAAATACCACTAGAGTTTATCGCACCGATGGGACTAACCGTAGACATTTCAAGTGGTCTGTTTCAATCAACCAAATAGTCACGTGTTTAAGTTCTCTAGAGTGCTCGATAATGACCAGTTGAATACAGCATTAGTCTCAATCTCAAGCTGCCAATGAAGTTTTGGCAATGTTTTGTCGTTAATGTTGGGATCAGCCGTTTATTTTAAATACACCGCTCAGGTGCGAGAGTGCTTCGATTTCTACCTACCAGATGGCGCGAAAATTTAGCGTTGATTTGTCTACGACTCGCTAGAAGTGTTCTAGATTTTCTCTTTGCGTTGCCCACTTTTCGTGCACATTATCTCGGTAAACTTGTCGGATGGTAGCAGCTAATACCGACATTTAGGTTAACTCCGTGCACATGCAGTCGTGGCAGCCAGTAACAGTGTGCTAAAAAACAAAAGTACCAAGCCACAGTGTAAAGTTAATACTGTGCAGGTACACATTGGGAACTAGTTATATGTGGTTACTTGGTTCCTCATCTAAGCGAAATTGCGTGTGCATTTGCAGGCAAGTTTGCCAAGGTGGGCAAGGATGCCTCGAAAGTTGGCAGCCTGTCCCCCCAGGAGCTCTTGGACCTTCTGCACTCCTCGGACCACTCAGCAGTCATCGACGCTGGCTCCAGCGTGCTCTCGAAGGCCGAGCTGGACGCCCTGCTCGACCGAACACGCCTCGCCACAGATCGGAGCAGCGCAGCGAACAGGTTGTTCGAGGTAGGTCTTGCAGCGAAGCAACTGCTCAGCTTTGCGATGTTTCAATGCCACTAGTGTTTTCATTCATTCTAACAGAGATGGCATTGACCTTATTGCTGCATTCTCAGACGTATTAGCTCAGAGCTCTTCCTCGACCTTGGTTCAGTGAAATGCAGCACTGTCAGTCTCTGAACTTCAGTAGTATACACCTTAGCTGTAAAAAAAATGCCTGGTGCATGCAGCCAGCGAATGCATGTCCTTCGAGATCAGTTTGTTGCTTGGAGGAAGCTGTTGCTGGGGCGTAAATTCGGACACCACCTATTTATGAGAGTTTTAGCGGGTCTGGTATTCTGGTAAACGCAAGTGGACCGGGCGTTTACCGGATTATGGGAGGCATAAACGCAAAGTGGCCTGCACGGTGCAGCCATGTTGCGACGCGCAGAGCTAATATTGCAGTGACCAAGTGTATTTTACTTTGCTGCTGGTGTAGATTTTTGGCAGCAGCAGTATTACGCCACTGCTGAAAATTTGCGCCAGCAGCGAAGTAAAATTCCTTTGTTTACTGCAATATTAGCTCTGTGTTTGATTAGTTCTGCACCACAAGGTGGCTGCACCATGCAAGCAATTCACGTTTGCACCTCCGCTCATCCGATAAAACGGTCAGCACGCTAAAACTTCCTATTGTAAAAGTAATAGTAAATGCTTCATAAAACATGGACCGCAGAAACATCGGCTTCATAAACAATATATTACTTTCTTACAGCTAGAGCTGCACTTGTCTGCTTCCCACCAGTGCTGATTTATAATCACTATCGTGCTCACCTGTTACTGTTTCCTATATATTTCTTGAGCACGACTACATCGTCAATGCAGATTGGGAAATTCTGATAAAAAATGTTCCAGTGCTTTCCATGTCACCACTGGATGATTGGACATTCAGACCAGTAAGCTTTCTGTTGCATTAAAAAACGGTTACAATAAAATTGGTTGTCAGTCCCTTTGAACTTGCTCATGGAGCGTAGAACTGTGACTTAGTCAATAAATACAGCCTCTCAAAGCCAACCACTTCAATAATAGCCAAAGACAAGGACAAGATATTAAGTGCAAGTATTATACGCCTTCAAAGCCAACCACTTCAATAATAGCCAAAGACAAGGACAAGATATTAAGTGCAAGTATTAACGCTGACCCAACGACAAGAAAGCGCCTTCGGAAATCGACCTACACGGATGTTAAAAATATGTTGCTTGAGTGGTTTGTTGAAGCCTGGTCCTGAAACATTCCCGTCAAAACTGTCGCCGTCGAAGAAGCCTCGATCAACATTGAGGACGTCAACGCGTGGCTCTCTGAGAACATTCCAACGATAGCAAGCTACGCTCAGTCGGACGTATATACAATGCCGATGAAACTGCACCCTTCTACCAGATTCTGCCGTCAAAGCCTTTAAGAGACAGTTGTGCTGGTTGAAAGCACAACTTCACGTTACTGCCCTGTTGTGCACGAACATAGATGGCAATGACCGGCGGCTGCCATTTGTCATCGAGAAGTCTCGCAAGCCACGGTGCTTTGGGAGTTATGTTCCAGTGCGCTACAGACACAACACAAAAACCTGAATGACACGTGAATTGTTCGCGGAGTGGCTGGATGAATTCGACCAGGACATGATGACGCAAAACAGGAAGGTCTTACTCGTGCTCGACAGCTGTTTGGCGCAGCTTTCCCCGACTATGGTGACCATTTTTTACGCCAACGAATGCGACATGGACATCATTCACGTGCTCATGGTGCTGATAGCACTTGATCGAGCAGATGCAGACGTCCCACTTTGCATCTCTTCGTTCACCGCTGTGGAAATGCTTAAGGCTGCCTGAACTGAGCTAACTGCGGAGGGCATCGCGAATCGCTTCCATGAGCAGGGTTTATGGGTCCAGGAACAATGGATGAGGTTGTAGAACGAACTTGAGATCCGACACTAGTGGAGCTGTTGCAACACGTTATTGCTGCGCAACTGGCCGGACCTGACGTTGCTTGGAAATCGTGGCTGCGTACGACGACACCAAGATAGCAGAGGCATGCACTGACGGAGCCATTGCTCTTGAAGTGCACGCAATACCCAAATGCGAAGACTGATGAAGATGTCCAGGATGCTGTTGTGTCCCACCCACCAGTTGTCGTGAGCGCTTCAACAGCGGTTAGTTACTGCATTGCGTCTCTGAAACAGTTTGTTGGCAGCAAGGGCCTTGGAGAGGAGCATATGGCTGCCCTGGAGAGGCTAGAAAATGCCGTGATAAGGTGTGCTTTGGAAAAGCAGATGCGCGTAAGACTTTTTTGAAAAAAAAAAAAGAGGCTGTTCTTAAATAACTTTTCATTTTTTGTCAGTAATATGAGAAGTCCACTTACTACAAACTTCGGATATAACGAACTCAATCAGCGTGACCGTCAGGTTCGTTAAAGTAGGGTTGTTCGTTTTCGGAATTTGTTTTTTTAATTTCGAGGGGTAAAAAATCGGGTTTTTTGTAGAACCATTGCGAAATTCGGGGTTTTTTTTTTTCGGGTTAAACTTCAAAATATACTAAGAAATACATCATGTTCAGGGCATTTATTTATGGGATGGTATCATGAGCACCTTAACGCGGACGCGTTAAATCAAGGCATCTGTTTCAAGCTGGTAATAGGGGGCACATCAGCGTCTTCTAGCATATACTCCAAAGCTCGGCGTTTGTTTGGAAATTAATAAGTAATAATGATAGTAAAGAGCATTGGTAACTTCTTGGAAATTAAACATTTTATTTATGAAAAGCTGGTCATTGATTTTTTACCGATACTTACATTATCATCTGCATGCGCAACATGTCGGTCTCCGTCCGAGACCTGTCCGATCTTTGAATGCATATCAGCTGAGAGAAAGTTACCTCGACATCACAGCTTCCATTAGCTAGGCACGAGTGTGTTACGAACTCAGAGTTAAGTGCGCTCAGTTGGCCGGTTGGTTGCGTGTAGCGTCCAGAGTGCTGCATGCAGCTTGTGAAATTAAGTCTACAGGCCACTGGAGTTCAGTCAGCAGGATCTAACTTCTTTGTCCCAAGGCAGGGTAGCTACGGCGTGTCAGCCGCAAACTGCATTCAGCGTAAAAATAAGTTGTTAACAAATAAATAATAAAAAAGGTTGGTATGTGGTTTTGGAATTCAGAGAGAAATAGGGTTTAACCCGATTCTTCTGAAACATGTTCGAGGTGTAAAATCAGGTTTTACCAGACAACGAACAACCCTAGTTATAAGTGGTCTTGACTGTAATTCGATTCGTGAATGGACTATTAGATATTGAATTATTCGGTACATTCAGTGCAGAGACCCACACAGTGCAGCCTGTCGCATGCGTCGTGGAGCTCCTCGTGCTTGTTGCTGCGCAAGCAAGCGCCTCACTTCGTTGTTTTCAGCGCAAAAGGAGCCACATGCGCTTTTCGACGTTGGCCCAATGTAGGGATTGCACACACTGTGCCCGAACGCTGCAATTTGCACAACGGCGCCATGTCGGCCGGGGCCCAACTCTGTCGGTACAATAAGGTTTGTCCAGGTCGACAAGACTGATCAAAACAACGCCATCCGAGCAGAGGCAACAGCAACAAAAGCAGTTCGCAATTCAGAAAGTGCGGAAGCATGTGCATAGATCGAGCCAATTGGCCACCGCTGGGCAAGCAGATCATGTTGGACATGCGGCGACAAACTTCGCATCACTGCAAAGAGTCGTCGAGCTAACCCGTATGCATTATCTCGGGAACAATCACTGTGATGAGCCACCTGTACCGAAATTCTCCTGATTAAAAAAATTCCAGACTTCCATATAGTACTAGAACTGAGCTGTAATAAGTGTTGGCATACTAAGTTGGTGTGCTCTTTAATAAGAGTAGAGCGTACTATGTACGTACCTTGATTTATAATTACCTTAGTTACTGATAGCTTGCAACATTCTTGTTATACGATTCTGGGAGACTCCTTAGCATGTGCTGCACCGTATGTTGTTACCCAAAATCACGGAGAAAGAATAACAGGAGGCGCAACTCGGCTCCTTCTCGCGTCGTCATAATGTCACGCTGGAGCGCGGCGGCGGACGTCGTGACAGCGCCCCCTACCAAACGCCGGACGCCTGACGTATGGTCACGTGATGGTTTGTGATGCAGCGGATGCGGGAAGCGCGGGGCTCGGTCGCTCGGTCTTGTCGTCTGCTCGCGCGCGGATGCTTGATGCCTGTGCGCCGCCCTTGCATTAGGTAGCAACAGCTCGAGTACGCTAGCTGAACACGATGCCTGTCGCTAAACGAGACGGCAGCTATTACAACGTTTTCTCGCTAAGCTGGCCGGAGCGCCATGAGACGGGGACCGACCAGTACCGCCCCAAGGAGCAGCGATGACTTTTTCGGCTGGTCAGGGAAGACTGCGCTTCCAAGGTCAGCGTAGTATTTACGCCTGCCGAGCGTTCCGCTGGGGAAATGTTTTTAGCAGACGTTGTCGTTTCTCGTCAGTTCTCGATCCTCGCTTTCTATTGCTCTCGCCCATTCTTGCAGGCGTTCGTCATTTGGAGCTTTGAAAGTTCGAGCGTTTTCCGCGCATTACTTATATCCGCTGTTACAGTTTTGGGACGAAGCATCGGTGCCCCATTTCTGATAATCATGAACCGCATACACAACGAACACTTACATAGTAGAGGAGCAACGGAGGAACTGCAGAACTTAGAAGCGATGATTCTGACTGCGCGAAGCGAGCGGCAGACTCTGCTCTGCTCTGCTGTTCCGTTTTTCCACGTCTTCCCAAACCTGCCGCAGGAATATAATTAAATTTAGTTTCCCCGCAAGGTAGCTATGTATCGCATACTCTGATCGGTGCTTTTTATAGTGCATGATGATAAAGATAAACAAATTCTCGTTTTTTTGTTACGCCGAAAAATTTGAAAACGCATCAAGTGCAGTTTTCTATACGCGCATGAGTATAGTTGCAAATCGTCTGCTCTTTCCATACGCGCCTGGCTATGATCGCAGATCGTCTGGTCCTTCAAGTGCTCTAGTTTCCTGCTCTTATTGCCGCATAAAAAGCATGTGACCTTAAATTTAAATCTTGAAAAAAATATTTATACCATGACAGTCTATAGGTATTTTATTGCTTGAGTGCAAACCGCGCTGGCGGAAATGTTTTTGCGGCATCAGACAGCTCAGCTCAAACGGCCAGTAGCAGACGACGCCGGGCGCCGTCGGAGAGCAATTTTTTTTCTTCCGTGACCGTGGCCGCGGCCGCGCGCACCGCTCCGACTCCGACCGCGAGGGAAGTAGTTCATTCCGTCGCCGCAAGGGGCGCTGCGCCAACGTTCACCACCAGCGTGTCTCCTCCTCTCCCAGCGTGACATTATCACGACCAGTGCTCCCGCTGGCGCCGGCCCAGAGTTTCGCCTCCTGTTATTCTTTCTCCGTGCCCAAAATTTGTAAGCATTAAGTTGTGAAAAATGTTCGCATATTCGATTCGAAACTTACTATTCTACCCCTATTTATTTATTTATTGTTCAAAGTGGTTTATTTTTAACACCGATAAAACTACGAACCTTACTTCGTGTAGTTGTGCAATACCTTGCCACTGCTATTGCACTTTTTTGAGTGGCAACTTTTGTTTACCTGAGGGTTGTGATGTCTGTGCTTTGAACACGGGAAACGGTGCACATTGATTGCACTGTCTATCTGAAGTGACATTGAGTTTTTCTGCGCTCCTGTTTAACATCTCCTCCATTCTCCGCATTTTTCCAGGTTGTTGCGAAAGACAGCGATGGTTAAGACAGCTTGGCTAAGCCTTCAAGGACGACGATGTATCAAATCCATCGACTCATTTTTTAAATTAATACTAAATCGTATGTTCACGACTTGTAGAGAGAGGCTGTTTTATTTATATTTATATGCGCATTTGCATTAGGTCACACAGTCCACCTTTTAATACGAAATTTGTCTGTTTGTACAGTTCTGAAGTTGTGTAAGAGTGCTCACGTTGTGATACAATAAAAGATAATCTTGCAGAATGTTTCCCAACTTGTTCATTTTCTCACCACTACTATCTTAAAGGAAGCATGTCGTACTTTGTAGAGAATGGAACTATATTGGGCTGGTATGAAAGTAATTTCCATTTCTTGATCAAGGACAAACATCTATATATACTGCAGCCACACACTCACTTTCAATGACCACCTAAACCTGTTTAAGTCTGCGTGCCTAATTGGCTCTCTTGTGCAAGCTTGTGGAAACGAACCAATGGGGCTCACGAATTTCACTGATCTCCGATTTCAGTCATCCTTGAAAGTGAACGTCCGTGTGCTTGCGTTGTAGTGCGCGTTATAGAACCCCAGGTGGTCAATATTAATCCAGAGCTCTCCACTGCAGCGTGCCTCATAATCGGAACTGGTTTTGGCACGTAAAACCCAAGAAAGATGAACGCGTTTGACAGTGGTGTTTGCGGTGACCAGGCAACCCTGTATGGCCGAGTACGTCCATGAACTCAACAGGAGTGTTTGCGTACTAAATACAAAGCTCGTGCCACACGAGCGACATCTGCAGGCTGTTCCCACAAGCATTGTGCCGCTCCTACCACCTTTATATGCAAATTGCAGCTTGATTGCAAGAACTTGTCTTAAACACTTGTTTTGCAGGTAATGTTTGAGGGAGGAGTGCTGTGTGGTTGTGAGAACAGCCCCGCACGCACTTTTGTCAAATTTGCTGGCACAACCTAACTTAAAGCTGTGACTCGTTTTTGTCAACACTTGTGTGATGTTAACAACCGAACACTAGTGCTAAATCTGGCAAGGTATTACACGGGCAACACAACCACCCGTCCCAGATGGAGGAAGTTCTGGCACGTTACTTTTACGACATGCAGTACACCGTTGTGTTAGAGCCTACTACAGCTAACGTCTGGTTTTCCGGACTCCGTAGTGGCCGCAAAAACGTCCGAAAAAGCGGGGCAGTCCGAAAAGGAATGTGGCGGATGTGTGGGGGCAGACACGAAGACCCGTAAAACTAAATTGTTTCACAACAATTAAGGACAAAGGAAAGTAAAAAAAGCGGGCATGTTTGCACTCGGTCGTGCAAAGCTTAGGCACAGCGAAAGTGCTACTGCTAGGTCTTAACTTGGTTCAACTTAACTACGCATGTAGGGGAAGGTATTCTCGAGCGATCATTTTCGGAGGTACGTTCCCTTTCGTGACATTTCGCGTGACTAGCAATGGACGCGTCGGCGCCTACGAGCGACCGCGTTCCTGGCATGCCGCAAACGCAGGCAGGCAGCTGCCGTGTCTGTGGCGAAGTGAGCGCGCACCTGCCCCGGTGGTTACTAGGCAACGCGAGGTGACATCGCTACTGGTTCCGCGAGGTGGTTGGTAGGCAACGCAGTGACGTCATACCTCGATGAGGTTTTGCGACAGCAAGCGCCACTTCTTATGGTTAGCTAGAAGAGCTTCGCCGTTAAAAAATCAATGCACGCCTTTTACTGCCCCCAAGGGCTGGACGCCATTGGCGAGGATTACAAAGGCGGGGTCGTCGCCATTGCTAACACTGGCGAGTTGTTTAAATGAAAAACATGGCACCGAACAGTAAGTAGTTTGGTAGCGAACGTTGAAGCCAGACCTAGCGTTGCCGTGGCTACGGCTGCCAGCGGATCCGTGCGGGAGCGCTGGTTCGAGGTGGCGAGATAATGAAAATGGCGGTGGTGGTGGCTTCGATTAAAGCTGTTTCGGACCTGCGGTCATGGAAAAAGTCGAAGGTTTTTTGCATCTGAAATTTCAGGCCTTCTTGTAGATTGACTCTACCCGCCACGGTGGCTTAGCTGCTATGGTGATGCGCTGCTAAGTACGAGGTCGCGGGATCTAATCCCGCCCGTGGTGGCCGCATTTCGATGGGGGCAAAATGCAAGAACGCCTGTGTCCCATGCCTTGGGGGCACGTTAAAGAACCCTAGGAGGACCAAATTTCCGGAGTCCCCCCCCCACTACTGCGAGCCTCATAATCATATCGTTAAACCCATTAATTGTTTTTAGTGCATTGACTCTATAGCAACAATAATTCGGACTAAGGCGCGAAGACGTGCTGCTGCCGTGAAAGCGTCCGAATCATCGGGCGTCCGGAAAATCGGCCGTCGACTGTATACTGTTTTACAGATATATTTCTTGCACTATCCCTATAGTACTATCATCATTTCCAACCCTACCTGTGTTGCAGCCATAAGAAGCTGCAGTAGTGAGCAGTGCTCAATTTGATATTCCCGACATCGTGTGTTGTCACAAAACTTTCAATGTCTCTGAGGTGGTACTCTCAGCTATCATTTTCAGGGATACTTTCACGAGATTTCGCCTTCCTAGCACGACCCACCATCCCCATGGTTCAGGCACCACAATGGCAGCATATATGGACACCAGCACCAGGAGGGGGGTATACTCTGCAACAATCCCTGTAAATGGACTGTCCATTTCGGCCACTGCTGATTGGCTGCCGCTAGCGGCACGAGTGAGGATGGAAACAGGTGCCGCCAGCCAGTCTCCTTGCTCGTGCAGCTGCAGTCAATCATGGACAGTCCACTAGGTGGACTCTTACAGAATCTCCTCCCCCCCCCCCCCCCCCAGGTTTCTCTTGTGTGTTTTTGGTAGAAAGCTATAGGGATGGATGTATATCAGTAAACAGCAGATGTTTACAGGCTGTGGGATCTGAAAGAAATGTTAGATTTCCAAGCAGTCCGTGACCATAGCCAGTAAGACCATCCAACACTAGGTTGTTTGTACGTATAGTCCAACCTCATTATAATGTCGCATCCAACACAACAATACATTCATTATAAATTCATTATAAAGTCAAATTCATGATAAGAACGCATTCGTCACATGCAGATAATGGCGACAAACATTTTAGACTTACTTCTTTAGATCTGACAATTCATTATGTCGAGGTTCAACTGAACTAGTACAGGCTGGAAATCTGACTGCCAAGCTGTGCTCCGAGACTGTGCAGGTATTCAGCCTCTCCCATCCCACGGCCCCGTAAAATTTTCCGGTTCACTATATGTTGCTCTCTTTCAGTGTCCCATAGCTGTAAAGTTACGCAGTTTGGTGCTTCTACAAGCGTCATATCCTGTGGCATATTTTATGGATATGTATGTGGGGCCACACAGGATTCCTGTGAATGGACGTGCACCAAATACCAGCCACATTAAAGTTTGGAAGCCACGCTCTCTTTGCCTCTTACCCGGGGTTTGACATTTGCCATTGTTTTCTTGCCCAGTAGACGACTTGGGGTTACTTCTGCCCATTTTTGGCCAATCCTCCAGTATATGTGTCACACAAACAGTATAGAAGCCCTAGATGTGTTCACATACCTGCCGTACTTCTCTGTGCGTAAACCTGTTAACAACACCTTACCCTTCACAAGCATAATGCACGGCCTTTGTCCTCGCGACAAAAGAGCCAACAGCTGCAGGTGACGAGTCTATGCATTTCATCTGCCATCGCTGCTACTTGGCAAACTCAAACAAGCTTTGCTTCATTGAGACTCCAATATTGTGTTGCATCTTTGGCTTCTACATTTGCTGAGTGTAACCTAAAGTTGGGGTTAGATATTACGAAATTTTTGTTACGCAGCTTAATTGTGCACAGAATGCACTTTCTTGCATCTCTTGTTGGTAATGTGCTGCCAGAAGAAAAAAAAAATTTAAAAAACTTTATTACTCCACAGGCTACCACACAGCATGCAAATTAACCTTCGTGAAGAAACTGCATAAGTGGCTCATGGAACCTATTATATTCATAATTAATGGCTTGTGGTGTGTACAGTGGTGTGCCTAATCCAGATCCAAGCACCTCTAAGCCTTTTATTTCCTGTGGCCTTTGTCCCTGGACAGAGCTCTTCAGTACAGTCCGTCTCACTTGCTTCAGCACAGATTGGTAAGTCTTAAGAAATTTTCAAACCTGCAATTTTTCTGTTCTGTATATTAGAGGCAGATGACGAAGACGGCTCCAAGCACAAAAAGGAATGGGACAGCCTCCGGCACTAGTTACTTACCACTGTTGTGACTCGGGTAGCGTTTAGGCCGGTGATCCTTCAGCCAAAGGGACGAGTACGTCCGGGAGTAATAGCGAGAGAAAAAAAGGGTTTATTCTACATATTTACAGTGGCTCCAGATATGGAAGCACACTCCATGGGAGAGCACTTTGAATGTCCCAGCTCACTATATGTCTGAACCCATATCAGAACACGTCAGGACACACCACTGCATGCAGGGTGTCTCCTTATAAAACATCGGTCTTCCCTAGTTGACCCGGCTAGGGAATCAGATGACCTTGATGCGACCAATCAGAGGGGTCGTATTGTTCACCGAACTCCGCCTCTAATGTTTCACCTTCGAAGCAAGGAAGAGACAATCCGGAAACAGGGGGTTGACACTCCTTCCACGAAAGTCGGTGACTTAGTTTCTTGCCCTCCACCAGTCATCTTGCCAGGGTCGGGAGAATGGCCTTCACGCTAATCCCCGCTTCTAACGAAGGGTGGCGGTTGTGGTCGGTCGCTTCTAAGTGAGCTTCTTTGTCCGAACGTCACTGCCGCTGTCGGGCCGTGTCGTCAGGTAGGTGGCCACTGATGAAGGGGGTGGAATCGGGGGAAGCACCCAAAGAATGCGCACTGCCGAGTTGGGGCGCTTGTTTGCCCGTCTCGTCGGTGTCGGGCACTGTCGTCGTCTGGGCGACGCCGATGAAAGGGGTGGCATCGGGGGAAGCACCCAAAGAATGGGCACTGCCGAGTTGGGGCGCTTGTTTGCCCGTCTCGTCGGTGTCTGGCACTGTCGCCGTCTGGGCGACGCTCATGAAAGGGCCTGCCTCGATGGGAAACAATCAAAGAATGCGCCTGGCCAATTCGGGACGCAACACCACAACAACCATGGGAATGTCAAAACCGATTTATTCACACAATCATCGACAAAAATACTCGCACATAAAAAACAAGGCAATGCAAAGACCTGCAGCAGTTTCAGCTTGTGTACCAGCATGTGTGGCTACCTTTTCTCTGACAGTGCTCAACCCTGCTGTACATACTCGCGTGCTCACCATACATTCACTGCCACAAAGAAACGATAAATTGACACTACACAGCACTTCATACATAAGAATTTCAAAAGCTAAGTCTAAAGGGAAAGGTGGCACTAGCAATATGAGCATGAAGTAGCTAGCTGTGAATGGCTGTGCTTACGTAGTGCACTTATGGGCGCAGCATTCACCACAAGTGTCAGCCTCTTTTGGCTGGTCACTTACCACGATGAGAATATGGCTGTATAAATGCACCTGGCAAGAAACACGCCACAGCACGCAACTAAAACATTGTGTACAAAATTTATCCCTAGAAATGACAGAACATTCATAAACAGTGTTGCAAGTCTTCACAAACTCCAATCGCCTGTGCGTTCATTGATGCTCACAACCAATGGCAGTGCCAGCGTACCATTATTAAATGGTTGCATGGAAGACTATCTATAACATCAAAATGTGCTTAATTCTGCACAGTTTTGTCTCAACTACCAAGACACAAGAAAATTAGAAGCGAAATAAATCTTGCAGAGATGCAGAACTGAATCCATACGGCAGCACACGAGTCTACAGGTGCCAATCCGAGGCCACACTTTCAATCAGCCTCACAGTGGCTGGATCTACTGCAACACCCGTTTTCCCTCTAGTATTTGTATGAAACTCCATGGTTTGATCATTTGGCTATGAGACTACTACTTGAAAGCAAAAATTGCACCTGCACTTGAAAAAAAAAAAAATATATGCTACAATATCTTGGTCACCCAGCTATGGCTGGGTGGCTAACCAAGGGCTGCACCGACTAACCAGAGGCCGTATTATGCAAGGATTATTTTCCTTCCCATCTATTAATTTGTTATCGCACGTTGCAGTGATTGGTCAATAATGATGACAACTGAGGCTTCGACTTGCGCCAGCCAATGACGAAGGACAAAAAGAATGGATAATGAGAAGAATTGTTACTTGATACAGCTCCCGAGTAAGCAACAGTGAGTATTCTAGCGTCAACTATTGCCTGGTCCTGTAGAGATCGGCGACACAATATTGCGATAAGCTGGTGCGAGATCTATTTCGCCCAAAATGTGTTAAAAAGATACTGACCCGAACGACTGCAAACCTTGGTAAATGCTAATGACTACAAAGTGTGAAGAGACATGCATCTTAAAGGAAATAAGAATAAAGCAAGGAAAAAAAGATGCAAGAGAATACTTGCGTCAGTAATCCTTTAAATGGGCTATTGCCATGGTTGTCAAACTATTCCCAGTTTGTGCTTCTAAGTGAGACCAGAGGTGGCAGTATGGCAAGACACAAAGGCACACACAAAAAAAAGAAAACTGCACTCTCAACACACATTTTAATCCAACATTTCAATCGCAAATCGATGTCTCCAAGCCCTTCCCACTGATAGAAACCTTCATTCTTGCTTGGCTCGTGCAACATCAAGTATGGGAGCCGTAGAAACTCTTGGGCTGACCACCCAGATGACCACCAATCATGTTTCCATGCACATTGACCACGATCATTAATTTCGTCCCCTGTCAAATGTTACGAGACTGTTGCATGATTCAACTGCGCCAAAGAAATGCACCGAATGCACTCAAATGTTGCCTACTTGCTGTGGAACGTGTACGGTTTAACATTTAATACATAGTACAAGCTAAAAAATTAGGTGCCGTGACACCTTTACGCTCAATTAACCATGTTTCGCATTTGCTGCACTACTGTCGGACATTCAAGCTAATACAAACTCCCCATTGCACATGCTAGCGTTTTGTTGCATACTGTATGCCGGTGAAAAATGCTGTTTTTAGCACCTCATCAAACACACTTAACATGTACGCAGCCATCTAGGTACATACCTACCTTTACATAAATGCACTGCCATGCTGGAAGGCTAGCTTATCTTAGCCCATCCTAATTAATTAGACAGCAATTAACGGTGTTTCACATTAGCTGCTCCCAGCGTGGTTTAATGTCACTGAGCTCAGTTGAATCAGCAATTCTGTCTGTTGTGTGAATCTTGTTTAACAAGCATGACTGCACTATCAGATTTAGAATTCTGGTAAGCAGGAACATTAAAACTACTGTTACTGCTGCGTTATTTTCTACAAAGCTAAAAAAAAAAAAATTACTGAAGTTGCAACCTCCAAAGCTACCCCTCCCCCCCCACCCTTCCTTTCTATGGCAAAAGAAAATGAAATTCCCTTTGTAACCGGACAACACTGGAAGCACAGTCACTCTATGTATTCCTGTAACAGTAAGCTTCCGCGATTTAACAAACGAATTTTGGGCCACATGTGTGGTAACCAATGCAGGCTTTACAAACGGCTCAACACCACTGAGTTGCTACAAGATTCCGCAACGCATTTATATATTGCATCCCTCAAATCACGAAAGATGGCTGTCGAACCAGAGACACATTATTAAATGAAGAGATGATCGGCAAAATTCTGTAAGTCGGCTGTCCCGCAACGATAAAGGCTACATTTTTGCTCAGAGTGCTTAGGGAGAAAGTCACAATTATGGAGGTGTTGGTCAATGTTGCATTGCTGCAAACCAAAAATTGAGAAATAGAGTTCTGTTGAGGACCTGTTTCTCAGAAAAAGCTGCCATCCACTCTTTTCTTTTTAGAAAAGACACCCCACCCTCTGAACAGACTCAAAACAGGAACATTAACCATCAGAGATCAAAGTATTGAGAAGCGTAATCCATTTGTTGAGGCTAGACAGTATGCCTCTTTCATTTTTTTAAAAGGAATGCTGAAGTGAACCTGTGCATGAGACCTACCGATTGGATTGAAAAGGACTGTTTTGCAGGTATAGCTTTGCAGGGAAGCCAAGTTCCAGATTTCTGCCAAATGTCTGTAGCCTGAGAAACTACCCTTACCTCCTAAACGTTGCTTGCTGAAAATATTGCACAAGCGCAGACCACCTGGTTTTATAAGAAACGCTTGACCACACAGGCAGAAAACACACTATAAAAAAAAATGTACAAAACACGTGATGCCTCCCCAGTACCATTTAATCTGCGATAATTGTTAAATGAAATTATCAACTTAAAACACAATGAACCACTAAAGAAACAAACCTTGACAACTTTCACACATGCTATGCCAACATGCCTCACACGAGCTACATGACAGAAGTGCACAACTGTCCAAAGGTCCAGCCAACTTCGAGAAAGATGTCGAATATATGACAGAAATTGGTCAAAGACAGAAGCTGCAGTGCCGAGATAAACTATTTCATCTGGACACTGTTAAATTCTGCCATATTGTCGGCATTGGCCACCTCGTCAGAATTTCCCACGAATTTGCCATCTTTGAGCCGAGTGGCTCAAAACGCCAAGATGACAGAATTGAACAACACAGCGGAATTTGATGGTGAATTGATGGCGATTTCCTTTGGCATAAACAGCAGTTTTGCTAACCTCCAACAGGTCCAGCCATGACCCATTGCAACTTTGGGATGACCCACCACACTGCTGAAAATCGGTAAGCGACTACCAACATTGTTTTTCGAGTATCACTGAGACCTCGACTAAAAAAAAAAAACACACAGAAAAGTTCCACCACTTTGTTAGCGTGACTGACTGTACATGTAAACACAAACCGCAAAAAGAAACTTGGACAGGTCAACCATAAAACTACCATCCGATCTTAATATCCTGCGTTTTTTCACAATATACATGCACTGGCGCACTTTGTATTGCGCTTGCACAGACAGAAGGCGAAAGGACACATCAATAAGCAGCACAGCAACCAAGGAAGGTTATCTCTGAGCCATGCAGCAATATCGAAGTGTCACTAATGCATTCAAGCAGAAATTAAACTCAGTTGGTAGCCTGCACTCGTCCTGTCCATCTATCCTTGTGTGGTTCGTGCTAATATACACAGTCAATCATGCTCAAGGCTCTGTTATACTCCAACTCAGCACGAGCGTGCGTGCTTGCCAAGGCAACATTGCATCGACGAGATGGCTCTACAATCTGCTATGCCAATGCAATGAATGCGACCAGTGGCACTGGATGTGCTTGGACGCCGGCAGTGCGGAGGTTGAATGTGCTCTACTTTGATGCCGAACGCCGATGCATTTTCCCCAGAATGCAGTGTACACCCTCACCGGCAGACGCTAATGAACTTGGCGACAAGGCCTGCAATTCGCAAAATGTTCGAACAGACGCGATCTCACAGCGGGTGCATACGCTGTGGCGGTTGCCGTCTACGCACAGGCCGCGGTCGCTGGGCAACAAGGCGTGTCATCAGAGTAGTTGTAGCCGGCCGAAGTGTAAGAAGCCTAATTTCTGGCCAGCAGTTGCGCAATTGGGCCAATGCAACCGGTGCCGGCAGACGCGATCGCCCGTACCAGGAACACCAGAGTATAACAGTACCTTAACAGAATTTCACCAACTTGCTCACAAAGATGCCCCAGTGAAATATATTCCATCGATTCTTTTTTTTTTTTTTTCCTAGTGGTCTCTTTCTTCCACCCCTTTGTGACATTGCTCAATCAACAGTTCACCCTAATGCCCTTTACAAAACTGTCCGAAGAAGCTGGCTTCCTAGCCAGTCGGCTGCTCCAGGGACGATGTGGCCCCCCCCAAGTGTGAGCCCTTTCTGCGAGAACGCTTCTGAAAGAAGCAGAGTCCTTTTGTTCATTGACTTCACATTGCCAGATTGCCACTGGCGAAGATGTTCTGCTGGGTCGACGCTGTGCTTCACGGCTCGGAGCATCTGCAAGCCCGTGCTTGATATTGTTTGCTCGAGCCAGCGCTTTCGGATCTTGCCAACTGAAAGAAAGCAGTGCATAAATAAAGAAGTCGTCTTCGACAAAGGCTTACGAGAGCTTGCTTCTGTAGGTGCGCATGAGCGACTTAGCTTGTGAACTCTAAACACACCTAAACCGTGCAACCCACCCACCTGCACTTTTATCCACATGGCCAATACAAAGGGTATGATAGTGCCCGATGAGAAAAATAAATAAACATGTTAAGCAAGCAAGCTGATATTTGCCTGGCATAAGAATGTCTGCGTTGCTTGAGCAACGTGAAACACTTGAGCTTGATGCACGAGTAGAAGCTAAGGAGCATGCAATGATCAATGGAACAAAAAGTGATAGGCACCATGTTAACAGACATGAAGACGGCAGTATGAACTGGAGAACAAACAGAGGTAGCTGATATTCTAGTTGACAATAAGAGAAAAAAAAAAGGGAGCTGGGCAGGTTATGTAATGCGTAGGGCAGATAACCTGTGGTCTACGAGAGTTGCAGAATGACTGCCAGGAGAAGGGAAGTGCAGTCGAGGACGGCAGAGAACTAGGTGGGGTGATGAAATTAGGAAACTTACAGGTACAAGATGGGGTAAACTGGCACAAAACAAGGGTGAGTGACCATTGGTGGGAGAGGCCTTCGTCTTGCAGAGGACGTAAATTTGGCTGCTGCTGATGATCAATATAGCACCGGCCTGATCAATTGTGTTTGCTATCAATTTTGCAATGCCATTGCTTTGTTTTTGGCATTAACTAAGCGCTCCTTGAAAAAAAGCTGTGCCACAGAGGTACATTATCTCTGCCACCTATCTGTAGGTTCACATAAATTGAAACAATGCCTGCCGTTTTCTGGCCCCAATGTCGAATCATTTTGAGGGCTGTGCAGACTGAATGCAATGATGACTGTGCCACTTTGTGCATTAGAAAATTTGCGTGCTCATTCTAGAAGGCCACAAAGCTCATGCCAGGCTGAAATTCCAGCTCTCGCTTGATCACCGATGTCAAGCAGCATTGAGATTGGTCAGTCCTTCACCCAGGAATGCTGAATGCCAACGGCTTCCTTCCCATCCCGAAATAATCATACTTCAGTTGTCCACCTTGGAATGAGACGGCTATGGTGCCTGTGGCCGGCAATTCCTCGCCCTTTGCTTCATTCCAGAACAGTCCCACATGAGTATTACACATGCGAGATGATATGCCAGTGACTAGCAAGGTTCTCCCTGGTAATCTGTTCCAAGAGTCACAGTAGTTATAACTCGTGAGAGCACTCTCTAATACACAGCGCCCACATTGAGCCCCTCTGCGACCAGCTCCCTCAATGCGACGAAAACCAATCATGAAGGCGATGCTTCTGCTTACTGCAGCTGCTGGAACCTATATTGTGGCCCCAATGTTTTGAGTGCCACCTATTAACATAAAAACTAACTGCAGTATGATTAGTTCTCACTTACCATCTATTTAGGAAATCAAGCTTGGTAGCTTTTGAAAACATCTACTTTACATACGTAGCTATACTGGCAGGACAGTGGTACAAGGTACCACGAGTACAAGTGGTACTATGAGCTGCGAAAATCTGTACGTGCTATGCCTGATGCACTGCCTCTGGGAGCTCAGATCATTATAATTTTCCAGGCACAAAAAAAGTGTAAGAGGGTGCATCACATTACCTCCATGATGGTGGGAAATGCTGCCTCCACAAGCCAGGATTTCTTCCCTCGCTGCGGCCTGAAAAGAAGCAGGGGGCACCTGGTCACATTGCATCCTGTCATCACAGTACCAATGACACCGAATTTGGCACACGGCTACATTCAAGCAACAGATGACAGAAATACGTGCACTATGTGGCACCTGCGGTTGAAAGGATGTCCCACGTCCACCGCCTTTGCCCTAAGCGGTGCTGGCTAACCACTCCCGGGACTAGATGTAGTGTACAAACAGGTACAGTATAGACCACTTATAACGTAGCCGCTTATAGTGCAGGACCGGATATAGCACGGTCTTTTCAGACTCCCGTTAATTTTCCCATAGCACTCCATGTATACGCATACCGCTTACAGTGCAGCCGCGCGAGACGAAATACCGGTTATAATGCGGCTTCCGCGGGAAAATCTCCCCGACAAGAGCGGTAGCGAGCACGCTTCTCAACGAGGTGCGCCCACCGATGGGAGAGGAGATCAACGAGGGCGATGCGGAGGAGGAGCATGAGAAGCGGAGCACGAGTCCAAGGGCGATAAAATCGTCGCCGCGCGCCGTATGTGCGAGTGAAAGCGTGCGGGGGACGGCGCCTTCACGGAGAGAGAACGCACAGTGGAGAGCAAATGCGACTCCCATCGCGCGAAAGGTCGTGGGGGTATGGGAGGGAAGGAGGGGGGACGACGCTTCGCTGCGGCACCAAATGCGTATTTTGCAACCGGGCGCAAGGGGAACTGGCGACGCAATCTCCCACGCGAAAGGAGCAAAGTGGGAAGGCAGCACGGGAGGAAGGGAGGGGGGGGCGGCTTCTACTCTGCCAACAAATGCGTTCGCGCTTGTGCCGGCTATCGGTGTTGTCACATGCACCGTATCTTGAAAGCGATCTCCACACGGCTCTGACCTTTGTATGCGCTGTGCTTACGCCGCTCAGTTTCCGTTGAAGTGATAGACCGCACGAACCTTCGCTCGCTGCAGCGGCCACGTTTCCCCACGCCCGCGTTTTGACAGTGGTTGTCTGCGGTCATCGAGTCTATTCATGTTTGCTTGTGCGCGTTGACACCATGCTTGTTAATTTAGTTAGTAAGCGAATGTATCAAGTTTATGCAGCCGATAAAACTACTATCCCTACTCCTTATAGCTCTCTACTAATTTGCTATCGCAATTGATGCCTCGCCTTTCGGGCGAAACTCGGACATTTAAAAAAAATTATTACTTTGTCTGCTTCATGAGAAGACCCTGGGTACTTGGACATCAACCTTTCAACGTTCGTAAATTTAAAAAGATGCAAAACTCCCAGTCGCACGCTTCGATTCTCGGATACGCGCGGCTGCTTGGTCTACATGTTTTGCATACGTGCAGGGCTTGAAAATCGTTGTTTTGGTTATAGTGCGGTACCGCTTATAGTGCAGATATTGACGACTCCAGCGACTTACATTATAAGCGGTCTACACTGTAGCAAGAAAGTGTACAGGATGACAGTCACCACAGTAGCTCAATGGTAGAGTGTCGCACAACATAATGTGGAAGATGTAACTTCGTCTCCCACTTGCTGCAAGTTGCCTGTTTGCCCACTTTCATTCCCTTTCTCCTTATTTCACACTGGGTTAATTTCCCCTACGTTTTCCCAAGCTTCATTGTCTGCTGATGTGGCTGTAAAGAATAATGATTAAAAAAAAAGAAAAAAAAAAAAAAACTGAGCCTCTCAGTTCTTAATCTTGTTTATGTATTATAACAAGGCTAATGCTCCAAGGTGGCTGGCCTCGCTGGCTGTGGCAGTGTAGGCACGTAATTCTCACCTCGATCTCCTCGTACGCGTGCACGGGGTCAGCGACCCCGGAGTAGTTGAAGGCGAAGTAGAAGTAGACGCAGGCCCCCGCATCGTACGTCTGTGTCACGCGACACGAGGACAGAGGAGGTAGTGACACCCCGTGGTTGCGAGACTCTCGCATGATGACGTCCTTGACGTTGCGGCACAGGTCCACCACCCTGCGAGTAGGCGATGCATCAGGCTGAACAAGACGCTCACACAATCATCGTGTCTTTACACAGCAAATGGGGTGTCAATGGGTCGCCAAATGCCACGGTTAAAGTTAAACTTCCATCGTTTAACATCCCGAAACTGTAGCTATGACGTTAGCTATGAAAGTTAGATGAAAGTTAGCTATGATGGGTGTCGTAATAAAGGTCTCTGGATTAATTTTAATCAACCGGGGTTTCTTTAAGGTGCACACAAGCATTTTGCCCCCATCAAAATGCAACCACCGCTGCGGCAGCTAAGCATTGAACCCGCAACCTTGTACTTAGCAGCAAAATGCCATAGCCACTCAACTGCCACGTAAAGAGGAACATGTGAATGTAAACACGAGCAGGTGTGATACTGCAGCAGGTTTATTGAACTAGGTGGCATTAAAGAAACTAGCGCATGATTTGCCATATAAAGAAACTAGCTTTTGCTTACACTGTCATCACAACTTTCTTTTAATTTAAACAGATCAAAGATTCCTGGGGGCATCATCTTAGTAAGACCACAGACAGAATGCGGCAAATGGACAATGCAGACACAGACTCTGTGGTTTTCCTAAGCCGACACATTCCAATTTGAACTGTCATCACTTCACCAAGCCCTCCATCTTGTTGATTGTGAATGCTTCAGTGTGGAAGTCATTGCCACACAAACCATTGTTATTTGAAAGGTAGTTTTAACAAACATACCGAGTAGACTCGTGCAACCCATGTAAGGGTTGCACCCCCAGTTTGGCAGCCCAAAATACTGGAAAAAAATTTCCGGCGGATAAGCAATGGTGTTTGGTGGACTGATGCGGTACGTAAGCATCGTTGAATTTTTGCGCGCGGCGTATTTTGACACGCGTCTTCTAGATGGTGAGAGTCATCTAGTAGTGGCATATAGTACATAGAGCCATCTAGTAGCAGCCCTTAGATGGGACCGAACCAAATGGTTCGGTCCCATGTAAGGGCTGCACCTCGTCGAAATTGTGAAAAATAAAGTGCAGCCCTTACACGAGTCTATACGGTACTTAATTTGACCAACACAGAGCTGAATGCACATTAATGAACTCTGCATGCAATGCTATCAATACGTAACTTTTGTGAAGTTTACGATGTTGAAGTAATATCAGATACAATATAAAGCGGCCATTTTGTACGCTCTAAAAATGCCAGTTTGTGCAGCTTACAGACCGGCAATGTGTGTTGCAGTTACGGAATACTGAAGGGAAACTGAATATTGTTAATGCCATGGAGGAAGGAAACCCCAGGAGAGACCCTGGCCAGCACGAACGTATTGGAGAAGGTGTGGCGGAAGTCGCGTGATGTTTTTCGCAAAGGAGCACTGGGATGTGTACCCCAAGTGTCAACGTTGCCATGACAACCGCGCTCCTGAAGCTTTCGCTGCTGCTCTCAGTCTCTGAAAAGTGAGATAAGATATTTCCGCCGGTGTCTTTCCCACAGCACCTTTTGTTCGCGAGAAAAGCTGACTTTGGAGTGTTGTGTGCAAGCTTGAAAGTTGGGTTTTGGGTCTGTGAGTGTGAACCAGCAACAGATACACTCAAGCAATCACGGCGCGGGTCTTTGTCGTCTTCTTCAACGTGCCACGAAAAAACACAGGAGCGCGTCTGCTTCACTAAAACTACTACAGAAGTTTTGTAGGCTTTGTTTTGACGCGCGTCGGCAGCACACACTTCCGGCGGCTCGTAACGATGCTGCTCCGGTGAGCTGCAGAACCCCTGATTGGAGGCGCAGAGAGAGGTGGCACACCAACATGGGTGCACTTCCGGCTTCAAAAAAGTGACGTCAGGGCCTCTCCTGTTTTGTTTCCTTCCTCCATGGTTAATGCAGACTGCAATGTTTTTCTTCAATTAAGAAAGGCATTAGCCAAGACAGTGACTCACTGTGCAGTGTTCAGGAAAAGCCCAAAATTACTGAAAGCCATTAGCATTTTGCAGGACTCATTGCCGACTTAACTTCAAAGGCTATGCATGATAAAAATACCCTGCCCCAGCACTGGGCTCAGCATGTGTCTCCTTGGTACAGCAGACTTCCACAAGTTCAACTCTAATATATTTAGATTTTCAGTTAATTTGCATGTCCCTGCCTAGGCAAATCAATGCAGACACATTGTTATTTTGACTTTTCAGGCCATTAATGTCGTCATTGCTGTTGCAGTCTACCCATGTTGGTTTTACTGGGATAACACTATCAGGGTGATTGGCATCTTGTTTCTTGCAATCTCTATGGCCAGTGTGTGTTGGGCAACCTGTCCAAAAAAAAAAAAAAAAATGTGCCTTAAGCTTCTTGCTATTACTGCAACGACATATCTGTAGATGAAGATACTCTCTAGCAAGAGGCAGTGCAACCCCGATACAATGGTGCATCAAGACCGAGAACTGGGCTAGTTAGTGCAAATCTATAATTTGGAAAAAAAAGATGAGGGAGAGGAGAAAAAGAAAAAAGTGAAACGTGTCTTCACAGAAGTAGTGTAATGTTTATTGCACATTGATATATAATGTCTATTGGTGTTTTGTGGCTAAAGCGCCCTTAGGCGTTGATGCACCCACGCTGACGCCTGGTGGCACGTCTCCTCCATCACGACTACCAACGTCGATGACCATGAGCAACCGTCGTGCATATGGAAGCTGCACTACGCTGCACACGCTAGCACAACGCGAAAGACGAAGCACGTAACTGACACACTAATACAACGCGCAAGACAAAGCACGTAACTGAATCGTGACCGAGTCAAATCAGCGCGTACAGCGCGTCGTAATTGCAGCCTCCGCGATCAACTTCAGAAACATTTTCAGAGCTAATTGCGGAGGCCACGCTCCGCTGTGCTGAGTACGGTGAACGCCACCTAGGTGGCGTTGGTAGTGCTTCTTGATGCCAGCGTCCCTTCGAATGCTGGCATCGAGGCGTCGTAGTGCTGAGACCACCGAACCGTTCACTGTCGGTGCGCGTTAGTGTCATAATGCAGTACTTCTCTTTTCTGCTCGTAGGCGGCGGCACCGCCCCGAGCAAGAGCGCGGGTACACGGAGGAGTGTTAAGCCCAGACCACACGTACGCTTGCGGACGCGCGTAAGCTCGCGTCTACGCGCCTTGCGGTTGCCGCGCCTAGCGAGGAATGGCGGTTTGCATCCACAAATACGCGCGACAGCGCGCGCTCACTGGCCTCACTTGTTTACACCTTGGCAGACGCCACTTCGTATTTAGCTGTTGGCGGTGCTTCAAAATGCTTCGATATTTATAAACGTAATTGTTATCTTTTTGGAGCTGTTAGATCAGCACAAAAAGTGAAGAAGAAGCACTTTCTTGCATGGTATAATTCTGCTTAACTGAGAGTTGAATGTACCGCGCCGTCGCTGCGTAGCCAGGCGCGCCGGCGCGAGGCAGGCCAGGCGCGCGATAACTGAGAGGAGCTGATCAGTGAGAGCGCGCCGCCTTTCGACGCGTACGAGCCGTGCCGTACCGTCTGCGCATGCGTGGGCGCGCGGACGCGAGCTCGCGCGCGTTTGCAAGCGTACGTGTGGTCTGGGCTTTAGATATATAAGGCGCGTCTGTGTAGCTCTCTGCAAATGCGTTTGTGGCGCAATGGGTTAAACGCTCGGCGATCTATCGTCGCGGACCGAGAGGTCGTGGGTTCGATTTCCAAATTTTGCATGTTTGTGGAACTTTTTCTTCTGGTTTCTTTCTTTGTATTATGTTCTATGACGTATTTCCGTGACGGAAATACGTCAGTGAAGTCTTGGTGGACCCCGGCATAAAACACTTTCGTGTTAAAAAAAAAGGCTCAATAGACGCGAAAAAGGAACCAAGAACAAGGCAAGTACTGCAACGTCGCCTCTTAGTTCCTTGCCCACATCTTTTGTACTGTTGTTTTCAGCACGGTGGTGGGAAACAATGCCCCATGGGCAGTGCACTTATGCAAAAAAAAAAAAAAAAAATTAAATTGTGGGGTTTGACGCGCCAAAACCATCTGATTATGAGGCACGCCATAGTGGGGGACTCGGGAAAATTTAGACCACCTGGGGTTCTTTAACGTGCACCTAAATCTAAGTACACGGGTGTTTTCGCATTTCGCCCCCATCAAAATGCGGCCCCTCCGCGTGGCCGGGATTCGATCCCGCGACCTCGTGCTTAGCAGCCCAACACCATAGCCACTAAGCAACCATGGCGGGTTGCACTAATGCAAGCCTTTTATTTTATGCTAGTGGTGTGTAGGGATGCGAGGTCATTTGATGGCAGAGATAACGGCGATTAGCACTGATAAATACCAGAAAGCAGCACCGACGCGATACCACAACAAACCAACTGCATGTTGTTCGTTTTTCACTCGTCCAAATATGTAAATTAGCTTTCATCGTGGTTGTTCACTACATGAGCACAGTTTGTACATGCGCAATAAGTTTCCACGAGTGCCCTTTGCACCTGGGGAAAAGGCTGGTTTAATGTACGGCTGGTACTCCTTGACATGAACTAATTTGGTGTTCCATTTAAAAATTGGCCATACTGTACATGTTCATGCCAACTAACATGCATTGCACATAGAACAGTGCAGAAATGAACGGGTCCTTTGTAAAGCAACATACCTGTCCCATGGTACCGACGTCTCGAATGATTCGGCGACAACACTGAAGTCCATGCCCAAGTCCTAAAAATGAGTGCACAAAGAGAAGAGATAATGTGTCACAGAATGTCTTAAGATTCCATATCTGGGTAACTCTAGCCATTCAACATGCTCTGATCTGCATGAGAATGGTTTCTTAAAGCTTCTCAGAAGTTAATACTGCCTCTGTCATGCCTCTGTCACACCAAAGTTGGGGAACATACAGTCAAATCTCGATAATTCGAACTCAAAGGGGCCTGAAAATTTGTTCGAATTAAAAGAAGTTCGAATTAAAGGAAGGACGTATATTTGAAGTATTCGAGCACCATAGCACGATGCACGAACAGTGCGATTCGTGAAATATTGCGGCGCCCAAGCGCATAGAGAGCGCAACCGCGCACGCTGGCCAACGCTCGGTTTCCGATAACGGCAGAAAACGAAACATCTGGAAGCAGACGGCGCCGGCATGGCGACAGGAGGAGGGCGGCAGGGAAGTGGATTTGGCCTCAGCAACTCCGCCGCTTCGGTGGCAGTGGCTTCGGTGGCTCCCCTCGCCCTCTCTATCAACTCCCTCGCAGCTCCCTCACCTTCGACTGTCTCCGTGCGCGCCTGCCGCCGTGCTGGCACCGCCGGTACAGCCAGCCCGGCGCAGATTAGCCCCCTCCCTAAAGTTTCGTTTTCTGCTGTTATCGGGAAGCAAGCGTTTGCCGGCGTGGGCAGTTTCGTTGGCGGACTGGGCCTCCGCCGCTGCATTAAGGGGTCTTTCCTAAGCTTTTGCTCTATGGCGGTGTCGGAACAATGCCGGTCGGAGGTGCCGCCGCGTTATTTGGCGCGCTGCTGATGGCATTGTCGGTCCGCGGTATGTTCAAATTAACCCTAGCAAATGCTTTCGCGTTCGAATTTCCGAGCGTTTTTGCCCATTGAAATACACATAACTTTGACGGGACCACAGCGTCAGTTTGAATAAACCGGCAGTTCGAATTAAGCATGTTCGAATTAATGAGATTCGACTGTAGTTGGTCCCTATAGTTCACAAGAATGAATTCTGGAGTTTTACATGCCAAAACCACAATTTGATTATGAGGTACACCATAGTGGGGGACTCCAGATTAATTTTGACCATCGGGGAACCCTTAATGTGCCCCCAGTGGACACGGGCATATTTGCATTTTGCCCTCATTGATATGCGACCGCAGTGGCCAGGATTTGATCATGCGACCTCTTGCTTAGCAGTGCAACACCAAAGCCGTTAAGCCATCGCGGCGGGTAGTTCATATGACAGTCTGATCTGATTGGACAAAGATGCAAACAGATAGGAGAATAAATGGCTCATGCCAATTTGACGTTAACACCATAACTAGTGGTGAGGATTAGGCTGTAAGTCGCTCATCAGGAGATTAAATTTACATATGACCAAGTGGACATTCTTGGCAGCCAATGACACCTAAAGAAAAAAATAAGTTAACGGAAGGACCGCAGGACTTACTCTGATGTAGGCGATGACAAAAGTCAGCATGTATCCCCGCAGGCCATTCTCTTCGCCAGCAGCCAAGCCGCTACGAAGAAAAAGAAAACCCGATACAGATACAGTCAGTGGTTTGAACGGTGCACAGAAAATGCTACAATGAACCACTCGTAAGATAACAGACATAGTAAAAAAAAAAAAATGTAAAACAGGTCAAGCACACAACCCGAGGACCTATTAAGGTGAAGTAACATGACAGATAAATTTTGGCATGAGTTCCACAGTTTTTAATTGAATTCTGGGGTTTTATGCGCCAAAACCACGATTTCATTATGAGGCATACTGTGGTGGGGGGACTCCAAATTTATTAATGTGCCCCCAATGCACAGGACACAGGCGTTTTTGTATTCCGCCCCCATCGAAATGCGGCCGCCATGGCTGGGATTTGATCCAGCGAACTTGAGCTTGGCAGCACAACACCGTAGCCGCTAAGCCACCGCAGCGGGTAGTTCCACAGTGAAATCCGTTACCTACCACACTAGAGCCACACGAGCTGATACTACCATTGCAACACTCGGAAAGCCACGACTTTGCACATTAGCCCCACAAGCAATGGTCAAAGATGTGTCATCGTCACATTGCTGCTATCACCATCATAATTGCAATCACAGTTATGCCATCATCATCGTTGTTGAATATAGAGTGTTGCATAATTAAATAGTAGTCCCGGGTGTACACAACTTGTCCAGCTAAACTACTGGCTGATTTCTGCTCGGATTTCACACACAAGTAGTATTATGCAGTGCATTCAGTTTATTATCACATTTGCGAGCATTGCCTGCCTGTTTCGTTAACAATACGGCTAAAGTGCCCGTCATCTGCCCCACTAAAAAAATTACAACTATGCTGCAACGAAACGGTGGTGCCATCTGTCAGTACTGTGGTGAAACGTGTCTTTCACAACAGCAGAGACTATGCACAAGCAGACAGGTAAGACCAGAAGAGCACAGCAGCATTCAACTGTGTATCTACTGAACTCGCACAAGTTTCGGTGGGAGGCAGCGAGTGAAATTGAATTCAATACATTCTTTCAGGCTCCAACTCCCCAAGGTTAGCAGCAAGGCTTCACGTTTTGCACAAAAGCTCGTACCATACAACAGCAGGCCTTAATGGCAGGAAACATTCCTTTATTCTCTATATTTCGAACAAAATGAGCAAGAAAGTTTGCTATGAACATGCAATCAGAGCTGACAATGCTTCAGAAGGAGCAAACTGAGGCCACTCACCCGTACTTGGCCGCAATCTCGTACACTCGCCTCTCTTGCATGTCAACGTCCTAAAAGAGAATGCCACATTGCATTCAAATTAGTGCGCACTCAGTGCAACAATGTACCCCCTCCAGCAACATGAAAGAGAAAAAAAAATTGCTTTCAAAACGCTGTAGTGGCAAGCAGGCATTTGCAGCACTAACATGTTCAATGCTGCTAAATGTTAGAGGGAGCACTACCTGCTGCATGTTAAAATGTCACATTTGAATTTCCACATCACGAGCAATTATTTCTTGAAGATAAATTCATTGTTTCCACTCATATTACTCCCGGACTATACATGTTCATAAGATTCGTGCAGGGACTGTTAAAAACTCGAACATTCAAAAGGGAAATACAGTTAAACCTGCTTATAAGAAACCTCCATATAACGAATTCCTAGATATAACGATGTTTTTCTATTCCATGCCTTTACTCCATAGAAGCACATGTATTTGAGACCTCTACGTAACGAAGTGGCAGCGGGAAACCTCCTCGAAATAACAAATTTTTCCCGCCGACAACCTAGAGATTTCGCCCCAAATTTTGTCATTTTTGCGTGAGCAGCAACCGGAAGCACCTTCTCCGCCGCGACGGAATGCGAAGCGATCGCACGTGCGCGGGCGTGACCTTTCCCCCTCCCTTCATTCAAACCTGATCCTGCCGCTTGCTGCAGCTGGCCTAGCCCGCCAAGCTGACACTCTCTCCTTTTCCAGTTGATGTTGCCGAAGGAAAAAAAATAACTTTTTTTTTTTCAACGCACTGGCAGCGCCACTCTTTGGTTACTGCGCAAGTCTCTGCGTTTCACTTCACTGACCTGACACTAGGTGACACTATACGACGTTACGACGCCATCGTGTCGCTCACTCTTTGTTTCCGACGCCTGGCACTTGTGCAAAACGACATGCATCCACGGGACTTTTTTTGTTCATCGCAACTTTAATGTATTTGGAGTAAATCTTGAGCGATAGTTGTATTTCTGTATGAAAGCATGAGGTGCGTGGTACTGCAAAGGATTTTTTTCCTCTCTTTTGGTCACGGAAAAGGGGGTGTGCATTACAATCGAGGGCACATTAGAATAGAGTAAGTACGGTAAGCGTTTCTTTTTCGAATTTTCAAGCCGAACCTGCATATAACGAAATCCTCTTTATAACAAAGTTTTTCGGGAATTCGTCAATTTCGTTATATCCAGGTTTAACTGTATGTCATGAAAACATGTTTTGGTCGTACATTCTGGGATTACGAAACTGAACCAGATGTATAGCTTTCCTTTCTATTTCCATCATTCACAAGTGTGCGCCCTTCGTACTTTTTTTTCTGTTACATGATGCACAAATGAAAATGCTGATATTGCGTACATTTGTTGATGTATATACATATATACTTTTCTCCTAATAGTGATACTGAAGCTTTCCTCTGAAAGCTTGTGTTGCTCAAAATCTAATAAGTTTGCCAAATGTGAACTGTGGTCATTGCAGTACTTCTTGCACTAAGCACGATGCAAAATTTTACCACTACACAAAATATTTATTGTATATATATGCACACACACACACACACACACACATATATATATATATATATATATATATATATATATATATATATATGCACACACACACACACACACACACACACACACACACACACACACACACACACACACACACACACACACATATATATAAACAAAAAAAAAAGAAAAAGGATCTGAAAGCTGTAAAATTCATGTAGCAATAATTTGCCATCCACTATGCCTGTTTGATACATACTAGCAGGTGAGGACTAAAGTCAGGTCTCTCACTGTTTGCATCCACAGCCAAAAAACAGTGCGTCACATAGGAAAGAAAGATAAGGGTATGCATCGTGTAAGTCAATGTAAGATTAGGTTTAATACTTTCATGTAGCAAAATAAGCTACAATTACTACACGAAAAGCATTGCACATCTGAACCTATTTATCACTGAGCGAATGGACAGCTACGTTTTTGCAACTGCACGATTAACACCGTGGCTACAGCGCACCATCTGTGCTCGCAACAAAAACACAGAGTGTCACACACTGGAAGCACAAGCACAACAGCGCCCGGTTTGACGCAACCTCACACCCACAAGTTGTAATATATGAAGTTGCTATTCTGTAAAAGGCATCGCAGACAAAAAAATAACTGCACTGAAAAAAGTGCCAAGTGAGACTCCCGTTACGGCACCACTGGCGTAGCTTCTGCAGTGTTGACTGCCAATATGAAACCAAGTACCATAGTAAAAACTCGTTATAACGAAGCCACGTATGACACTAAAATAGGTTCGTCATATCTGAGGAGGAGGAAAAACATTTATTCAGTCTAGGGTTTTTCCCTAGTGGCTTCGGGTCGCAGCCGAGGGGCATGGTCTCGCTATAAACATACATCTGTCACACAGTAACAGCAGTCAGACAGTCTTTTATTTACTTCCCTATATCTGATAATTCGTTAAATATGTGTTCATTATATCAAGATTCGACTGTACAGTGTTACCGGTCTTCTATGATTTCGTTTTTGTGAAGCATGCGAAAAATTTTGAAATGCCACTACTGTATTTACTTGCCCGAGGCCGACCCTTGTGCATGGCTCACACCCCAACTTTGAAGCACGAAAGGTTGGAAAAAAAAAGTTTCACTAAACGTCATACTTGTGAGCTGCTTAATTTCCACAAGCCACTACGATGGCACCAGTTACAGTCCTGCCGACGATGGCATCATTATCGTCATCATTGCCATATTCAGAGATCACATGGCATAGATCCAGCGCACTTCAACAGTATTGGCTGTGCTGTGCACTGGATATTTAGCTGCATTGTGCTTTCGGGTGCATAAGAGGGCATCGCCACAAAAAATGTGCGTGTGGATATTAAATGTATGTGCAGTCTTGTTCGAGACTCGTCAAGAGTTTCAAGGCGATGGAAATCTCAAACTGTATGGACGGCATGGAAGATGACCTGATAAGGGAACGCGCCGGTGAGGAAAGTTCGTCAAACAATGAAGGCAGTAAAAGCCACTTGGGCGATTGAACACAAGTGCTTATAGTCGGCTGCCAATGATTATGTATTCAGCATAGCAGTCCGAGTGCAGTTTGAGGCTTCAGCGAGCAGCCAGGAGCCAGCCTCGTGCAAGGCTCGAACCCTGCAAAATAAATTTTTTAAACGTGCGGGCATTATGTCCGTAAACATGGTGCCTTTTCTCGCGAGGTACACCACTGCTAGCTCTATGCTTACTGTGTGCGAGATTCTACAATCACAGTTCCGAGTTTTTTGGCAAGGTAAGCGGTAATTTCCCGAGCCCCTTCTGACCTGCTTGTTGCCTTCAAAGAGCAGAGTGGTCACGCAGATCTTCTCTGGATTGAAGCCCTTGACGCGCGTCACGTAGAACTTCTTGAAGCCGTCCCACAGTGGTGCGAGAAGTGAGGTTGGCTCGGGCTTGAGTGCTTGCCCTGGTACAAGAGACATGTCATGTATCGTCACCACCAACCACCGAGGCAAAACCATCAATGAAACAAAAAAGCATGGAGAAAATGAACTGTTATTTTTAATTGAAATTTAGAAGTACTGTGAGGTTCAGGAAAATGAAAGAGGACAACAAATCTTGTCAAAAGTGGGAGCCGAATCCAAGAAGGTGGACGGAAGAACAACTGCTGTGATAGCTCAGGGGTAGAGCATCAAACGCATAATGCAAAAGATGTGGGTTCAATTCCCATCTATGGCAAATTATTCTTTATCCCTCTTACATTTACCTTTACTTTATCACTGTTACATTTCAATTGCAAAGAACAGTGCATTTCCCCTATGCTTTTCCCCGCCTGCATTGCCTGTTTGCTTGTTGTAACAAACCATGTTGTTGTAACATGGTTGTATGTTGTTGCAACTTACAAAAAAATCGAGGTTCCACCCAATCTCGATTGTGACTACCACCAATGATTTTAATATGGCTTAGTGTCTTAGAATAATACATGCACTGCTAAACATTGATATAACAAACCTCAACTAATGAAATTCATGATATAATGGAAATTTTTATTTCACAATCTTAGTTCCATTGAAAACCACACACTGCATTTGGTCCACGATTCACTGAAGTAATTTTCCTCTGCAGTTTCGGTTCAACGGCGTCCACGCACATCACATGCATGAACCGGAGTGTGTGCGACAAGCTCAGGTAAAGGAAAAAAAAAACTGCCCAGCACAGGGGTTATAATTAACACAAATCCTTTCACAATTTCACTGCTTTCTGTTAAACTGCTGACAAATGACACAAATAGCAGTTCAAGGTTCATTCCTGTGGGATCTAGCTGGAGCTCAATTCAGACTAACATCACAGCCTCAAAACTGCCTGAACAGCCCAATCTCTTTGCAGAGCTTAAAGCTGTAGGCATGAGATTAGATGAGGCAATCAATCCGACATGCGAGGCGCCTGAAAGGTAGCGAATGCTCCAACTGTTGAAATCTGTAGTAACGAGTTGGAAAATTGTTGCTGCAGGAATTAAAGGCTACCATGTCCAGTACTTGCTAGCTAGGGCCTATAAAGTGACACATCCCACTGGCAGAGTGTATGCACTCGCCCAAAGCAATCACTTGGGCCACTCAAACAATACTCAAACAGGAGACAAGGGTTCAAAAGATTCCCCTGGATGTCACTATAATTGATCATACCCAAAATGCAATGCCAAACTGAATTGTCTATCTTCTGCTAACAGCACAGTCAAAATACAGTCGCCACGGTATAAAACCACTCACCAAAGACAAACTGCTGATTGTCCATGAGGCGTATCGAGGCCGGACGAATGTTCTGTATGTGCAAGGAGACGTGAAAGGCTGGATTAAGATCCAAGATGACAAGGGTGTCTAGTAAATCACATTTTTTCAAACTTGCCTGACATTTTAGTGAAATTCCCTCGACTTTCCAGAGAAACTTACGAAAAAAAAACTTACTTTTCATTGTGCCACCTACATTAGACAGCACATACAGTAAAAGCTCGATGATACGATCACGGCTAATACGAATTTCCGGATGATACGAATTTTTCTGTGGTCCCGGCCGCGCCCCATTACTTTGCAACGTGCTAGAGAACGGTTGTTACGAATCGATTTTCAGCCTGCGTCGCTTGATACGAATAAACGCCGCCCCACCGACGGCCGCGAAAGAGAACAGCGCGCAGTCACGCGCTTTCTCTCCTCTTTTGGTGCGGAGGCGCGGCTCCGGACAGCGCGGACTCCGCGACTGGGCGCGAAGAGTTTGAAGCGGTGGCGCTTCAAGAAATAAATGCTTTTTACGTACATGTGCCTGAGTGAGTTCACCTCCGATTCTTTAATTTAGCTACAGTCCAATCTCGTTAATTCGAATACGCTTATTTCGAACATACCGCGCACCGACAATGCTCTTAGCAGCGCGCCAAATAACGCGGCGGCGCCTCTGACCGGCATTGCTCCGACACCGCCGTAGAGCAAAAGCTCAGGAGACACCCCTCAATGCCGCGTGCGAAGGAACGGGAAAAAAAAAAATAATAACCCGCGGCGGAAATTTCCCCCTCTCTCAAATTGCAAGGTCGCCGTTTCTGCATCGCGCCGGAACAAGCGTGTACGTGCCGACTAGAGTGTTCTAGACAACCGTATTCTAGCACACACTAGTGCCGACGTCTCAGCCACGCGGATAAAATGGCAGTGAACCCTTCTCCTCTATTTTCTAGTCACATGTTGACCATGCACGCTGCGGCAGCAGCGCAGAGGGAAGCAGCGGCGGAGGCACAGTCGGGCCAACGAAACTGCCACGCCCGCAAACGCTCGCTTCCCGATAACGGCAGAAAACGAAACTTCAGGGGGCGGCTAAAATAAGCTGGCGCCAGCACGGCGGCGGGCGCGCACGGAGATGTGCGCACGGAGTCGAAGGTGAGAGAGCTACTAGGGAGTTGAGAGGGAGGGCGAGGGGAGCCACCGAAGCGGCGGAGTTGACGCGGCCAAATCCGCTTCCCTCCACACCGTGCTTTCCTGGCGCGCCCTCCTCCCTCACCTTCGACGGTCTGCCGGCGCCGGCGCCGCCCGCTCGCTCCCTGAAGCTTTGTTTTCTGTCGTTATCGGGAAGCGACCGTTAGCCGGCGTGGGCAGTTTCGTGGCCCGCGCTTGCTATGCGCTTGCGTGCCGCGATATTTCACGACTCGCACCGTTCGTGCATCGTGCTATGGTGCACGAATACTTCAAAAATACGTCCTTTTAATTCGAACAAATTTTCGGGCCCCTTCGAGTTCGAATTATCGAGATTCGAAAGTAGCTTTAATTGTGTTTCGATGATACGAATTTCGGCTAATGCGAATATTTTTCGTGACCCCGTGAGATTCGTATCATCGAGCTTTTACTGTACTTTAGACAACCTACGTACCATCTGCAATGCGGGCTAAGCGTGTGTGCCTGCCATTTCAACATGTAAATTACATCAACAGAATTATCGTGCATAAAAGCCGATTTGGAGTGCTGCAAGGCACCTAAAAGCTTTGTAGGGTGCAACTGACCTACATGACAGTCTAGTTTGTAAATGACCTACATGACTTGGGCAGTTTACTTGATTATTTTCCCCCGACTTCACTCATCAAAAAAAGTATTTTCGCTGAAAATTCCCCCAACTTTTTCAACTGCTCAGAATTTCGTCCAAATTTTCCAGGACACACTCTTGATGACGCAGGCACACAACTGTGCCTTGTCAGCCACTGCTGATGCAAAACATCTGTCTCAACCGGAAACTTTTCAAAATCAGAAAGAGTCCCTCAACAGCCAGGACAATGTGCGTGGCATGTACGCGGGGCAACGCTCACTTGTCGGGTGATCTCCTGCAGGAAGGCGACGCCCGGCTCGAAAGTGGGGAAGACGATGGAGCCATAGCGCTGGCACTGCGGCAACGGTCGCACCTTCAGTACCACCTGGGTCACCACGCCCAAAGTGCCTGCACGAACCGTCCAAGATTAAGGTTGCAAAACTTTGCAATTCTCTGTAAAACTCTGTGTGCCCAGTGTTTCATAAAATGCACTTATTTATGGCTACTATGCATGAATTTTTTGTTGCTAGGTTTCCAAACTTGCAGGCTTGGCAAGAAGGTGGCACAGACATTGCAGGCGGACACTTGAAGCTGGTTAATGACAGAAATTCACAATAAAGATCGTTGAAGTCGCCCAGAACTGTGGTGCTATTTAATATGTAAACAAACAAACGCTGGACATGCAAACTCGCACAACAAACTACAAACGCAGCCTTAGTGGCTTTGCTTGGCTTGTTGTGTTTAGGCATGGCTGGTGATTAATGGATTGACTAGACTTTACTAAATAGTAAAAACCAGTCAAAAGACGAAGGACAGAGAAGAGACGTGGCACACACGACGACTGGTTACTTTACTAGTTTCAGTTTCAAGAAGGTGCCGACAACATGGACAACGACCACGCTGGCAATGTACCAAAAATCAAAACATTGCTTTTTCTGCTCAACTCGGCGGCCAAATTAGCACACAGTCATGCAAGCCGAGAGAGTGAATTATCGAATGATGTGCTGCAAGGTGTTCAACGTTTTTTGTCATCCTGATAAATGAAGCCTACGATGCCAGTGGCAGTGCCACAAAGCTGTCCGTATAATTGGGCATATTCAAATTATTGGTGTCCGAATGATTAGTCAGTGACTGCATTCCCGCATGCAACTGTAATCAGTAAACAATAAGAGCACACCTTCTGACCCAAGCACGAAGTGGTGAACGTCGGGGCCGGAGGAGATCCGGGGCACCTGGCAGCTGCGCTCGACCGTGCCGCTGGGCGTGACCAGGCGCACATGTACCACCAGGTCCTCAATGTTGCCGTACACATTCTTCTTCATGCCAGACGCCCGCGTTGCCACCCAACCGCCGAGTGAGCTGAACTCATACGAGTCTGGCTCGTGGCCCGTGCACAGGCCATGCTCTGCCAGCTGCATCCCGCATTCACAAAAGGTATGAGACGCTTTGTTGTTGCTGTCCAACTTTTAGTCTCCTTGTACATAGTGTAAATAAACCCACTTTTCTGTAAATATCCCCGTAACATCTTGGTGGAGCATGGTCAGGACTGCGTTATTGCTTATGCCAGTCGCCTTCTTTCCTTGGCTGAGCAAAACTATTCGATGACAGAGAGAGAGTGCCTCGCTCTAGTTTGGGTCATCGCCAAGTTTCGCCCTTACCTCTATGGCCGACCCTTCACCGTCATTACCGACCACCATGCTCTATGCTGGCTGTCTTCTCTCAAAGATCCCACTGGTCGCCTTGATCGTTGGGCACTGCGACTTCAAGAATACTCGTATAACGTTGTTTACAAGTCTGGCCACTTGCACCAGGATGCCGCCTGCCTCTCCAGATACCCCGTGGATCCACCGGATGCCCTGAGCGACTCCAGCCCGTGTGTTCTTTCCATCTCTCAACTCTTCAACATCACTGCCGAACAACGCCTCGACGCGTCTCTACGCAAGATCATCGAAAAATTGCACTCCCACGCTCCTGATCCTTCCCTCCACCTCTTTGTACTCCAAAACGACACGTTATATCATCGCAATTTACTTCCTGACGGTCCTGACCTGTTAGTCATCCCGGCTCACCTACGTTCTACTGTCCTGGTGCAGCTTCACGACGCACCAACGGTGGGACATCTTGGCGTGTCACGCACATACGACTGCGCACGCCGCCGTTTCTATTGGCCTGGGATGTCCCGCTCAGTGTGCTGTTACGTGGGCTCATGCAACCTTCGTCAATGCCGAAAAAAGTTGACTCTGCCACCTGCAGGCCATCTTCAGCCTCTGGACATTCCGTACGAGCCTTTTCACCGCGTCGGCCTCGATTTACTTGGCCCGTTTCCCCTATCTGCCTCTGGAAACAAGTGAATCGCCGTTGCCACAGATTATGCGACGCGGTTTGCCATTACGCATGCACTTCCCACTAGCTGTGCCACCGACGTTGCAGACTTCTTGCTGCCTAATGTCATACTCCAGCACGGAGCCCCTCGGCAACTGCTCACTGACCGTGGCAGACAGTTCCTGTCAAGGGTGATCGATGACATTCTAAGATCCTGCGAAACGCAACATAAACCGACTAGAGCCTACCATCCACAGACAAATGTCTTGACAGAACGCCTGAACCGCACCCTTACCGACATGTTGGCCATGTCGGTAAGGGTGCGACCACCATGACTGGGACGATGCACTACCATTTGAGACATTCGCGTACAACACTTCCAGGCATGAGACCGCTGGTTATTCGCCGTTTTTCTCTTATACGAACGAAACCCTACATTGCCAATGGACACCCTGGTGCCTTCTGGGTGCCCACCCTCTGAATATGCTCGAGAGACTGTTGCACGTGCGGACCATGCATGTCAAGTTGCTCGCACTCAATTTTCCGAGTCCCAAATCCACCAGCAGTCTCGCTACAACAGCCACCACAGGACCACCCACTTTGTCCCTGGATCGGGCGTTCTCCTGTGGTCCCCAGCACGACGTGTTGGCTTATCCGAAAAACTGCTCTTCCAGTACACCGGTCCATATTGTGTGCGCCGCCAAGTGACTGATGTCAATTATGAAATTGCTCCACTACTGTCTTCGTCATCCTCTGCTCATCCCCGCAAGGACATTGTACACGTTGTCCGTCTCAAGCCCTATCGTGCCCCAGACACCCCTTAATACCTTGTGTGCTAGTTTTATTTTTTTTTCATGTAGCCTTCATTCACCTGCACCGAGTCGGTGATTTCGCCGCTGGGGCGTAGTGTGATGAGCCAGTTGTCCGGCGGACAAAGAAGATGCTGAAGCATAGAGCCGACGAGACGAGGAAGAAGTGAAACTGTGGTTCGCCATCTTTGTTATTGCTGTCCAACTTTTAGTCTCCTTGTACATAGTGTAAATAAACCCACTTTTCTGTAAATCTCCCCGTAACAATATGTCCCCTAATGTTTCCAATCAACAAAGGTAATTGTGGAATTTTGGTCGGTAGTGATCATACTGGCAATAATTGTACAAACCCTGATGAATGTCCACCGCTGGTGGTATAAATCATGGTCAGCAAAAGTTACGACTTTGCCTTGAGTATTTTTAATAATCGAGAGACAGTCGTCGCTAAAACGCCGGGTATGTAGACTATAACCTGGTAGAGGAAAGCTGTCATTAACAACAGCTGTCTAGTACTAGTTAGCTCTGGTACTGAAGCACAGAAACTGTGACCAAGCCCAACAGACGTCAGTTTCATAAAAATGCCGACATGAAGCAGCCAGCCTTTAGAAATGTGCCCTTGTTAGGATTGGAGGAGTGTCCACTGTTCTACTGCTACCACATTTTCCCCCCAATTTTCCTAAACCACTTAAAGGTGCCTTTAAAAAACCTGAGTTGGCTTGACTGGTCTTTCAGACAACGCTAAATTTAGAGCTGCCAAGCTACAACGGTGGATGAAAAAAATATAGCGACAAACAACCTTCAGTCTCATGACCAAGATAAACACTTTTGCAATCTACCAACACGCGCAGTCCGCTCTCGTGAACTTCAGTCTCATCATGTACGTGCAAATATGCATGCAATAATTATGAGCATGTTATAGCCCGGTGACAAAATAATAAAACATTCAGTAGCTAAAGACGTTCTCTTTAACATACAAAAGGAACAAGAACAAAGGCAAACTCGTGCAACTGCATTTTCCTCTGCTCACCTGTCTCTCCAGGTCTTGGCCAATGATACCAGCCTCGATGTTCGCGGTCATGTTCACCTTGTCCACCCACAAGATGCGGTTCTGCATGAAAACTACTCGGTGAGAAGGATCCCGAGTCTATTTCCACACAGTGCAAGACTGAATTGCAACCAGGCATTTTAGTGCAAGCAAGTGTCACATACCATCTGAGATGTGTCCAGCGACACGATCATCCTCGTCTCTCCGGCTGGGCATTCAAGGGCACCCGACACACTTGTGCCACCTTTGGGAAAACAGAAAATACTGGCGTTCTTTTTTTTCGTAGAAAGAGGTCAAGATATCGACATTCCTGCTCTTTTCCAGAACCATAGTGACTAAGCAATGCAAACAGAGAAACTGTCGTTTGTTTTTCTGTGTCCGCACGACTTAATAAGTGCTATGGTTCCAGTGTTCAGACCCAGGACCAACTTCACTTCAGGACACCTAACTCTATTTTATTAAAGACCCCGCTGTTGCGTCACAACTGTGGGACCATTCCCGCTTCATATGTTGTGAACTGGCACCCCGCGGCAGCCCGAGCGGCCATTTTTACTTTTCATGTCGCTTGGCTTGGTGTCTTGACGACGAGATTGGCCGGCCAAAGTGCCAGGGGGGGGGGGGGAAGCAACCTATGACGTATTTTCGGTTACTGCCAGCAAAAGTATGGCCTTTGATATCCGTATTTGCTATCTAAAGATGATGTCTATTACGTGTTGTGGCCCTAAAATTGGTTTTGGCGCATATATGTTCCGTATAAAGTCCAAGGGCGATAATGCTGTCACCGTGGGCCGTATGTGCGAGTGAAAGCGTGCGAGGGGAGCCGGCCAGTGTTGGGGAGTTACCACTCCGGAATTAGAATGACTCCGGAATCATTCCACATTTTTGCAACCCCGGAATGTAATAGGAATGGAATGGCGTCAATGCTTGGAGGAATGGAATTAGGCACCTTTTGCCCGGAATGGAATGGGAATGGAATTATGTGTCTTTCTGAAAATAGAGCGCTTTCTTGTCTACGCGCTGTTTTTTGTCAAAATATGCCGAAGAACCAACCAGCCCACGTTCAAACATTAGTAAGTCAGAGCCTCGACTTTAACAATAAAGCAGTATTTTTAAAATGGCTTGGCTGATTACAAGTACAGTACATTTAGAAGCAGCGCGCCTACCACAATTCTGTCCTTATAGACTGAGTTGCTCCGAATTTTGTCTCGATTCTTCGCGCGTAACCGCAGCTCTATGCCGTTGGTATCCGTCGTGCGGAACTACGGCGGAGGCATACTTCCCCCCCCCCCCCCCCCCTTTATACCTTGCGATTTTTTATTACCTCAGCAGCGCCCATAGCATAAAAATACGCTATGTCGCCATTTTAACATTAACACATTTAAGCTTAAACAATATTAAAACATCACAAGCCGTTTAAACATGCCAATCATGCAAATACTATAGAGGGAAGTGCCCCTATGGGAATTAGTGGGGTGGTTGTACTGTACCAGGTATGTCACCAAGCTACTTTCCCCTTGACCTTGGTAACATGCTTTGCGTATTTTTGCAGTTCTTAACGCATCTGATGACATCAGCTTTATGGTGTGCTTATCGGTAACTCAATAAAACTATCAAGACGTCTTTCCTACGTTGAGGAATTACAGGAAGGGAATTGAACTGCCTGGCCATTCCCGGAGTGGGAATGGGTTAGTTTTTTCATTCCCAGGAATTGAAAGGAATGGAACTGTGGCAAGTTCTAATTCCCCAGAATGGAATTGGAATGGAATGGGGGCGCCCATTCCGCAACACTGGAGCCGAGGACCGCGGCTAAATCTCGCGCGCGCGAGAAAGAAAATCGAGGAGGAAGCGCGCCATCTTCCGTTGTGCTTGAGGCACCGGCGAGCGAGGGAGGGAGGGATAGCGGGCAGTGTTGTACTCTGGCATCAACTACGTACAGCGCAGCGGCGCACGGTTGCGCGGGCTGTATCTTGAAAGCGATCTGCTTTGGGAGTAGAGTCCAGGCAGTGCAGGTGCGTCGGCTGCTCGTAGCTTTGTGCGTGCTGTGTCTTCTCGGCGCTCAGTTTGCATTGAAGCGATAGACAACAGCTCGAGGGTCACTTCGCTCGTTGCTGCAGCGGCACTTGTTCACGCCAGCATTTGACAGCGCGTGTCCACGCTCATCGAGTGTGATGTGTTCATGTTTGCCTGTGGGTGCTGACACCATGCTTGTTAATATAGTAAATAAGCGAATGTTTACAAGTTTATACGGACGATAAAACTACTATCCTTACTTTGTAAAGCTGTCTACTAATTTGCCATCGCAAACGATGCTTCGGCATTCGGGCAAAACTACTACTTTTTTCACATGTAAGAATTAAAATAATATTATGTGCAATTCAACACTACTATCATTTCTAAATTTTTCCTGTTTCTCGGCTTTTGTGTCTTCCCGCTCTTTCACTTTTATTTTTACAGTCCCGTGAAAAACGTATCAGCAGGGGGGTTCTACTGTATTATTAAAAAGAAGCTACATTTGTATGGTCTCTCGGAAACAGTACAAGTAACTGGTTATCTCCTAAATTTTCACCTGTGTAGTGACCTCAGTGCCAATTTTTTTATTGTCGCTGTCCACTTGTGCTAGTTATCAGCTAGGCTTTATAACATGCCCTCTTAATTACTGCTATTACAGAAGATAAGCTCTAATGCTAAGGAAATCCCAAGTTGTGTCACGGGGCGGACAGTATCCAATGGCATTCCTCATCGATTCTATGTTCTTTGCGTGCAAACACTTATGAAAACGTGCAGAACTATGACAATGCATTTTGGTCTCTCTCAGCACGGCTGTGAGACAGATAACGTCATCAAGAAAAGGCAGGATGGAGTGACTGTTTGATCGACGGCACTGAACTTCCCAAAGCAAACACAGGAGCTATGAGAAATGCTGTAGCGGTTTGGGGCTCTGTGTTAATCTTGGCCACCTGGAGTTCTTAATTACGCATTGAAGGAGCAGTACACGAGACTTTTTGCATTCTGCCCTCATTGGAATCTGGTGGTCATGGCCAAGAATGGAACCCATGACCTTAGTGTTCAGAAATCAGAATGGCAGCACTCTTCCATCGCAAGTTCATGCTTCGTCATTTGCAGTCCAATGCTCCAGAAACACGCCACAAAAACGCAAGTCGCCGCACCTCCGCAACTCACTCACCTCCGAAAGGAATGATCACAACGTTGTGCTGTGAAGCCAATGACACGAGGCTGACGACGTCTTCATGGCACACTGGCAAGGCAAACAAATGCGACGCGAGTCAGTCAGGTGGAAACAAAACACAAGTAGAGATCTACGGTATGCTGACCAGCAACTACTGCTTAGGTCTATAAAAAAAAAGCTTTATTTTCTGTTTACTGATAGAGTTTTAGGTACAGTAATGCCTCGTTATAATGAAGTCATTGCGACACGAAACCCACTATAAACAATATTTCGTTAAAAGCTGAGGAGCTGTAGAAGAATCGTAGTAGTGCGCGTGGGGTGTCTGCTCCAATAGCGCGGAAGCTCGTAAGACCTATAGTATTGAAACAAGGTCGCACTCAATAGTGGCAACATGACAGTGGTGAAATTCAGCTGTCACTCGTGAATAACTTCCTCGTCTGTCTGTTATTGTTGCATGGTACAGTTAGTTCCAAGGGGCTGCGACGACATGGTGGAGTGACCTTCACAGTGGTCTTTGCTTCGGCAGGCTGGTCCAAAGGAATGCAAAGGTACACATCACCAAGAACTCCTGTGTGGATTTTCTTGCTTTGGATTTCGTACTAAGAGGAATCTGGTGCTACTGCACTTCGAATAAACCGGCACGAAATGCAAACACTGTGGTCCAGGCCATGAAAACTTTGAATAAAATAATGTTTTCAATGAAGCGATTTCTTGCTAACGAGGGGTTACTACTGTATGTGACCCCCTCAGAAACATCTTTTTGATTGCTATCTTAAAATTATAATTTTAACCCCTTCAGGGGTTGTGTGCAAAATTATGCACATCAAGATGGTGCAGCAAAATGAAAAGCATTGATGAAAATGACAATATTTAATGTTTGTCAGATGTATTTTGAAGCACTTCTGATTGAACCTTTGCTACAAGTTTGATTAATATGTGTAAAGTGTTTCAGTAAAACAAGTTCGAAAGTAGATGGCTGAGTATTTGTTCTCAATGTCAGTATGATCGTCATGTAGTGGTTTTACTTTAATTTTTCACAATGCTTTACACCTGGCATATTTTTGAAGTGGCTTTATGGATGCCTTTCAAGTATGTAAACATGAAATATTGTCATGTCTGACACTCCTGCACAGCTTTCGCATGCAATCCACATTCTGTAAAATTGAGCAAACTAGCTGATGAAATTTACGAATCTAATGTGCAGCTGTACATTTTTCACGATTCTGAACGTGCAAGAAACATGGCGAAAATAAATTTTCAATGGGCAGAAATATTTGAAGCCTGAAGGGGTTAATTGGCAGGTTCTGTGAAAATACCTGCAATGCTTTTCAGCAGTTCACTTACGTGGCCAGACGACCAAGTCAGGAATTCGAGCAAAAGAACCTTCACGCAGTATGAAGATTTCTCGCATGGTGTGACCTGAGAGGAAAGATAAGGTGACAGTGATCAGAGAATGCAAACACAGATAAACGTGCAACAATGCAATGTGGGCCGATTCAAAAGTTCGCTTCACTCAAACAAACCTAGGAGTTTAGGGGGTCCTACTGTGCTTTCAATGCACTTTGACGCCTCTTAATTCAAAGAAGGCTTTCGGGTGATTAAAACATTTTGGCCTCCAAGCAGGTAGACTGAGACAGCCAGAGGTGGCTTACTTAAAGACATGCATAAAACAAAAATAATCAAAACATGCCCGCATTTGAAATTTGTGCTGCTGTGTATGCTGATAGCCAAAACTAACATCGCAAGGCCAGTAATCTGCGATCAGTATCTAATCTAGATTCGTTTTAAATACAAAGACAGACTCGTTTTTATGCACGTTTTTGGAAGAGTTAGTCCTGAGCGTCAAACAGGATGGGGAGACGTTGCTTTCAACTGAAAAAATGTATAAAATGCGCTTACGTTCTTCAAGAGTATGCAATGCTGATCACTGATAAGAAAACCCGCTCACAGAACACAACAATAGCACCGTAACAACAATAAGGGCAATAATGAGAATACACAGCTCAAATATACTTCAGTACCTACGCACTTCAATGAATGAATGAATGAGCAGGGACAGAGTAAGTGAGTGAGTGAGTGAGTGAGAACAACAAAAAATCCACTGCGCGGAAATCACAAGACACTCAGTAGGTCACTCTTACCATGCGCCCTGAAAAGTCTGTCTTGGCCATCAACCGAGTAGGAGATGCCAGCACGACGAACTTCCTCGAGGAATGGCTCGTTGATGATGGGGGGCGGAAGGTCCTGGTCCGAAGGGGGCGGCTGTTGCCAACACAAAAGATAACAACTGGTCGGTTATGCTGCTCAGCATATCATAGGTCAAGTTCGTGAAAAAAATAAAGATGGCCACCTCCAGCGCCAGTGCCACAAGCAGAGAAGGAATTTGCCTATTCTTTTTCTCCAAGTTAAGCCACAATTATCGTGACATGAATTTTGCCAATACTGCACTGGAAAAGGGTTAGCTGCTGCCAGAATTTCGAAAATACAATAAGTACAACACACCCAAACAGTGACAGATAACAGAGATGTCTCCTTTTCGATTTAAGTTGGGAAAAGAATCGACTATGTAAAACATGGGTCGCAATCAACGCACAACGGCCAGAGGAGTAAGGTCTAAAAGCGTCATCTGGTGAGTGATTATTTCAGTTGTCATGTGCATTATTAAAACCACGTATTTAAAGAGTGGTTCAGTGGCCTTTCCTCTGTTGTGACTTACTGTACGCTAAAAAAATTACTTTGTACCTCAGAACCCTTCACTTAGACTATCTTAAATATGCAATGAAAGCTTGGCTTGTGTGGTCTTAAAAAAAAAAAAAATGGCACGCCACCTCATATGTAGCGTGCTGCAGTGCCTAGCAGGCAGCATAAGCCAAATAAACAAACACGAAAAGACGAGCGCGAAAGCAGGACAAAAGGAAGAAGGACAACAGGACTAGCACTCTCATCCTGTTGTCTTCCTTGTTCTTGTCCTACTTTGTGCCAACTCGCCCAGCAACTTACTTTCCAAAGAAATGAGCAGCAGTATCCAGTCTGCAACTTGTCACACCCTACATCATAGTTCATTACAAGTGCATACGGCACCAACAGACAAGGTCAGAGGCAAGGATGAGATGGGACACAGCGCCGACTAACAACGTGTCAGCGTTGAATAATTTGTTTGCACTTTATGTATCAGCAATGTCCCACTAAACAGCCCAATGTGTTACATATCGCAGTTCTGCCGTGCACAAGAATACTTGCAGGCGCAACGTCAAGCTACTGCTAGTCGTGAGCAAACCTGGCAGTGATGTCTCTTAAAATGAAATGGTGGTAGAACAAAAATGCCACTAGTATCAGAGTAAGCGCTGAATAAGAGAAGCAAGCAAAACACCAGAGGTCACAGACCACCCCAATGTAGAGCACCACAAGTACAGTGGTGCGACCAGCTGCAGGCACAGAGTTCGCACAAAAATCGCTGGAAGGAGTACTAGTGCGTACGAGAGCTGCAAGAACAGGAGCTCAGCCAGCATAGGAATGATAGGAAATACAGTGGATTTTCGGCAATTCGACTCCGGTATTTGAATTTTTCAGTCAATTCGATCGACTGAAGGTTCCGGCCGGTGCCTGTACATTCCTATGGGCAGAAACTTTTGTTATTGCGATCATAAAATTGGCATTCGCCAGATAATTCAAACTTGACCAGTCGCCATGTACGTGTGTGACCCCCATGGTGACCCCAATAGCGACCCCATTAGTGGCAGCGTGTCTTGGCTCAGGAGACACTGAATGTGTTGAACACGCGTGAAAATCTCCCGTCAAATACGCCTATTTTTTACTTTCCCTAGGAAGATTTTTAAGCAATAATGGTAGCTCACAATGCCCGATTACAGCATTTACCCAATTCTAATGTGTGCCCCCCCCCCCCCCCCCCCCAACTTCCCCCATCTTTTTCCCCAAGAAAATTGGGTCAAAAATGACCTGAAACGCTTCAATTAGTGACGAAACCAAAACAGCATTTGCGGCGCTTGTATGCTTTACCGCATAACATGGGTGTGTTGCAGCAAGGCTGACTTCAAAAACTGTGCAGCGAAGCTGACTTTAGGCAACCGACTACCGTTGTACATCACATATTAGACCTTACTTCATATAGCTTTCTAATAATTTGCTATCACAATCAATGCTTGCCTGTCGGGTGAAACTGACTTTTTTTTTAATTAAAAAATTGGGCGGATATTAGATGTTTACTTGTTCAGGAACTTTAATGTCATTTCTACGTCAGTTTTCATTTCTACGTCAGTTTTCTACTTTGGAAACCGAAAGTGGGCTCAAATTTGATTCGGAGGCGTGTTAGAATCGGGGGGAAATACTGCCAAATAAATTGGCCGCTGTGTTTTGGTGCTTTTTCTGGATCTAGTTTAATTGAACCCACCGGAAAATTCAATCAATTAGGTGGGTCCAGTCAGGGTCAAATTAACGGAAGTTGGCTGTACATGGATTTGCTTAAACGCTGTTCTGCTATGCGCCTATGCGGAATTTGTTACTTTGAATGTGCAAAAGTTGCCCTAAACTTCAGTTTTCAAGGAGCACATTTACTTTCAGTTCTAAGGGCCCTTGAATCTCTTTTACCAAATTCATGGGTTTTCAAGGATTTCAAGGAGGCATACAGACCCTGTGAACGATCGCAGCGCCAGCGTTCTCTGCAAGCAAACTTTTGTGGGAAAACTGTGGCTGAAAGAGGGACATTCGACACGCTTACCCTGACACACTTGTGGACAGGGTTAATGGCCACGATGGAGGAGCCTTGCAGAGAGGACTTGGTGCTTTTTATGGGCTCCTGAGGGCACATGCGGGACGGAGGCAGGGCAGAAGCCACGAGCAGAGGCAGTGCAGAGAAAAAAAAAACAGGCGGGCATGCACGGTGCAAGGCATCACGAGGTGCCTCCGCAAGCAAGCTGCTGCTGAGAGGCAGCAAGATGCGACAGGCAGCAACGGGCACCAAACAAGGACAAACACCAAAGGCAATGAAACATTAACATGTTAGTGCAAAGACAAAGAAACATTGATAGAAATGCGTGAAACCTAGGACGATAGACTACAAATCGGTAGGGATTTATGGTACAAAAAGGCAGGCATGCAAAACACAGGCGCAAGAATGCTCGTGCGCCCGCATTTCTGCTCCATGAACATATAAGCCAACAGACAAATGAAGCCAAGAAAAGGTTAAGGAAAATTAACAACACGTAAGTAAAAGCTTGGCCTTTGAGATTAGTTTCCGTTACCCTCAGCAGTACGACGTGGACACCACTTATTAAAGTGTATAAAATTGATCATGAAAAAAAGGAAATGAAAGTAGAAGAAGAGATAGCTTTTGGCCAGTGGGAGTCAAAAACACAACCTCTGCGAGATACATGCGATGCTCTACCAACTGTAACAACCGCACATGCGGTTGAAAGAATATTCCACATCTGCCGCTCAAGGCCGGGAGTGACGTCAGGCCCAACGAGCCAATCAGCTCATCCAATTTTGCTGAAACAGCCAATCAGCGCACATCTGAAAGCGAAAGGCGAACTATCGCCGAAGTGGAATGTTTCAGAATACGGCCCCAGTTAACACACCCAGGGCAAAGTTTAGAATGCACACACGAATACCCAGGAAAGCGTGCGGGGGGGATAGCTGCCACCGTAGCACAATTGGCAGAGCATCGCATACATCATGCAAAAGCTGTGGATCATGCAAAAGCTGTGGATCCAGCTCCCACCAGTGTCTATTATTTCCATTTAGTTTCCCTGTCTACACTTCAATTAAGAAACATACTTACTTTTCCCCCTTGAGCTCGTGGGTGAAGTTCGCTGAACTCTTTCCTCATCGCCAGTAAATGTGCCCTTTTTCTCTTGCTTCTATAGTTTATCCTTTTATTTCAAGACTTATTATTCAAAACATACACTACTGTGATACATAAAATTATACCAAGTTTTGGTGTTTAAAATGGAAGTAAAACAAATATTTGCTCAGTTTTGAAGAATTCTTATGTGAAATTTCAGAAAGACACCTCAGAAGGGATGAATGAAAAGAAATTATTTTGTGAATCTTACTAAAAGTGCGGAGAGCAAGAAAACTCTTCTGAAATATACAAGATGTGTGTCTTGGTTCTAGTTTCCACCAACTTCTCCAAGCTAGACTGCGCCGAAAATACTTATACTGACTTGATCGCATGATTGCTAGCCTTAGTGATGCTCGTGCCATATCGGAAAGCAGTAGCTTCACAAATGTGAAAACGGGGGTACTCCTACTGTGTAGGGAGTGTTTGTTTTAACTCCTTGCAGCAAACATCTCGTTGCTTTCTGCATTCTTTACGCTCTTGAAGCAATGGCTGCTAGGTCAAGGAACATTCATTAACCTCCTCATACTCGATTATCATGCACAATCAGCTTCCCTCTGTAAGCAACTGATGCTACAGCCTTCACCTGCGTTGTGCAGTATTTGTACAGCACATACAGTAAATTACAGTTCTGTGCAGTACTGTACAGTAATGAATAAGGGTATCTGCAAAAGTAATGTTCAAAAAGTAAGACATCAGACTGCTAGTCAAGCTTTTAAAAGGTCAGTCTGAAATTGACTACGCACATGCTCTTGTGTGAATTAAGAGTGCATAATAAGAATGATTTCTAATATTGCGCTGTACATACACTACCAAAAAGAGAATGGATACATGCAACCTACTGTGAAAAAAAATAAAGCTGAACATAACAATCAAAGCAATTTTCATTCCCAAACATGTGTCGATGTTAGACGAGTCATTAAGCCTTTCAGGCACTGACTAATTTTGTCCAGCGAACATTTCATTTCACGACACTTTTTGTATCTTCAGGATCAGGAAAAGTGCATTGCTGCAGAATGGATCACGAATTTTCCGAGTTTTCATCGAGTCTTCTCAAATTTACAGAATGTGGACTCCATGCGATAACTCTCTACAGTAACGTCAAGTGTGAGAACATCAACTGTTTCATGTCTAGCATACTCAGAAAACACCCATCCAGCGACTTGAAACCTATACTGAATGTAACACATTGCGAATGCTGACACTCAGAGAAACACCCCGCCGCCCACCTTCCAACTCGTTTTACCAAAGCACCTTGCATACACCATTGAAACTTGCAACACACGTCCATTCAGAAGTGATTCAGGATGTTTGCGACCCATTTTAAAAATCATTATTTTTGTTGGTGCCTCTGCTTTTGATGCGCTACCTTGGCTTGCACAATTATGTACACGGTATTTGAAGGGGTTAAACCGGCGCAGAAAATGAAGCAGGAAATTCGACAGCTCGACAGAAGCCTTTGTCATGACAGCAGCTGTCATTTCGAAATTATGTAGCCGAGTATATCAAAGGGCACATGTTGCATTGCTTGATTGACGAAGTGCTAGGAACACTGGGGGCCAGTTTCTATGATACCTCCTATCAAAGTTTCCATTGTCCAGACGCTCCCCCCCCAATGTGCTGAGAAACGGCAAATCTGACCAAAAATTAAAGTACAGTCTTCATTTTATACACTGAATGACGTTGCTTGTGGAAGAGTTCGGATGGCAATGTTTAACAATGCGTCGAAAAGCTATGAATTAATCTGACAGATTCTTATGGCCCGGTAAGGAAAGAGTTAATTATGGTAAACTAATGACACAAGCTTTCTCAAAAGACAGGTAGAAGTAAGGTTTTAAAAATCTCCTGGCCAAAGACTTGCTGTTTGAAGAAGCAGAGAGTGAAAAAGCAGCTGAGAGTTAGTGTAATATTCATGTGCTCTTCTTGCTTACACCTATGCTGCGCCTAACTGGATGCTATTCACAACAACGTGCATTGCAGCGCCTGCTTTGTTTAAGGGCATGCTATCGTCTACAGTTCCACCATACAGGTCTATTAATACTATGCGCAGCAGTTATATAACGTTCTCTCTGAAGAACAGAATGACTTCAAGTTTGACCTTTCTCTCGAACCAAGCACAAGCAGTAAAAGCACTTTTTGCAAGAATATTTAGCACAATCAATACGGAAGTGGATGAAAGATAGCACAAGACGTGCAGATGCAAACAAACAAGATGCCGGGCTCCTGGGGAACAAAGGAAATGCCTGCATGTCAGACAGCAGTGTAGAGGTGACGGGCAAGTGCTTGGCATTGCCCCCCTTGCCTGCCTCGAACACCTTTCCATACCTGCGATGGAATGAGGACATTGAGGTCGACACCCAGCGCTGACTCGACCCAGGCCTTGAAGTGAGGCAGCACCTTGTTTCCAATCTTGTATCTGTTGAGCCAAAGTTTTAAGTAAGCACATGAACTAATTATGGAGGAATGAATGAATGCCTACGTAAGGTTTAGAGAATATATGGCAGTGTATTAGAATTGAACCTTGACATAATGAATCCGGATGAAAAGAATTATCAGATATAGCAAAAAAAAAAAAAAAAAACAGTTTGTTGATGTCAGCGTATAACGAATATCAGACATGACGAAAATATTTTCCCCATTGGATTTGACTTTGTTCTAAAGAGGCTCAACTGTACTTGTAATCCACTATGCTATGATGTATTTTAATTCATACTCTTCTTACATGCTAGTTGTGCTGTACCTGTTTCAACAGTTGCAATTTATATTTTGGCAATCCGGCGAAGTGCAAAATAACTTCTTGTAATGTCAGTTCATGGGTTTACTTACATACACACTATTTCTTTAAACATGCATGCAGACACGTGTATTGCTGTCATAATGCTGCAATAACAGCACTGCAATTACCTGGCAACTTTGCTACCACTGCCTTAATGCATTATTCTTTTTTTTTTTTGTACCATGATTAAACCAAAGTGGCATGCTCAAACTGATGCTAGGCTACTCTGCAAATTGTGTCACCAGCAGAGCTTGAGACCAGACTTGGTTTCGTACGAAGTTTGAAGCAGGAAATCTGCACACGACGGCCCAGTGCAGTGTATACGATGATCATTTCTTTCTTTCTTCTCCCCCCCCCCCCCCCTTTTTTTTGTCGTATACGCCTGGAGACACAAAGAGCACTGCGAAGGCCACTCGGGCACCTGACAGAATGCAACTGGACGATGCATGCATGGACTATGGCTAAAGTATATCACACAATGACAAACGTCCGATGAGGCAACTGGCCAAGGATATCAGCAGGCTTTCGCCACTGTCATGTTGCGACTATCAAAGAAATATTTGTTTCGAAGACATTTACAAGCTCCCACACAGTTGGAACAAGCTTCCCTCCCTTTCTAG
>NC_051158.1:92479755-92539754 GCF_013339745.2 Dermacentor silvarum
ATCGCATTAATGCAGCTCCTTCCTATTACTCCGCTTGATACATGTCGGGCAACGCTGCGAAGGCTTGACAGACTTCTCTCCCTGCTCGCATTCGCGACAAAGGAAATAGTGCGTCACACATGTACGAAGGATGTATACGTATGCGTCGGGTAATTCGATAAAACGTTAAGCTCGGGTGCTCGTATCTAAATACATGCAAAAGGAGAAGTCGTTTTTCTCGGCAACCAGCGCACCAAATTTGACGAGGTTTGTTGCATTTAAGAGAAAAACTTAACATCTAGTGACTGTTGGTTTCGAATTTTTGATTTAGGCCGTCATTTTTTTAATTAAAAGTTGGGAAAAATCGCAAACTTTCAGAAAACGAAACTATCAAGTTTACAATTATCTAACTCAGCAATGAAAAATGATGTCACAATCCTGTGCATTGCATCTAACAGTACACCTAAAGCGAACAAAATTTATGTTACACGTGAGTCTAAAAAAAATTTAGTAAAATGGAAATACAGCTTTTGCAGAACCCTTGTACACAATGTAACGAATTCACGTAAGATATAAATTGACTTATCGAATTTGTCCGCTTTGAATGATCTAATGGATGCCGTTTACAGAACCACGATAGCTGTTCTTGATGCAGAGCTTATTAAACAATCCTGTGCATTGCATCTAACAGTACACCTAAAGCGAACAAAATTTATGTTACACGTGAGTCTAAAAAAATTTAGTAAAATGGAAATACAGCTTTTGCAGAACCCTTGTACACAATGTAACGAATTCACGTAAGATATAAATTGACTTATCGAATTTGTCCGCTTTGAATGATCTAATGGATGCCGTTTACAGAACCACGATAGCTGTTCTTGATGCAGAGCTATTAATGTGCAAACTTCATGCTTCTGCTTTTTTTTCTTTTTTTTTCGAACTTTCGAGTTTTTGAATTAAAAAAAAAAAGCTTCAGACCCCAAGTCGAAATTCTGCTTCCAACAGTCACTATAGAATTTAACCCCCCTTCTCTCTCTCTCAATTGCAACAAATTTCATTAAAATCGGTCCAGGGGTTATCCCGGAAAAGCGTTTCTGCGTTTTACACGTATTTGAATATGCCGCATCGGAGTTGGGCCAAAGCTAAAGCTTACTCTCAAGTCTCACACTCTTTATTTCGCTGCACATGAAGTAATTATTACACGGACGGCGTCGCAGAGTGACACTTTACCTCGACCAGCGGCCACAGCGCACTCGCGATCGAAACATAGTGCATACCATGCAGGAGCACGAAGGGGCACACATAGTAACGCAATTTGGCGTAAATTCACGTCCATCAGTTGTATATAGGTGCAGCATATCTGGAAGCTCTTCCGCAGTAAGTGTCGCATACCAAGATAAATTGCACATGGGAAGCGCGCGGATTGACACAATTCTATATACGACCACACTACGTCTGTATAGCTTCCGCATGCGTGAGTATAGTGTTGCTAATTTAGCGAGATTTTATTAACCTCAACGAGAACTTGTGCCATTTCCGAGTCGTATAGACCTACACTATGTTTGTAAACAGTGGTAGGCACCGTCGATATATTTTAACCCCTATAGCGACGTCACGTAGGCTCCGGCCACTTGCGCCGCCCCGCTTGCACGCGAGGATGGCGCTTTTATTTATTATTTTTTTTTAATGGGATGGGGTGGAGGGTGCTAAAACCACAATTTCATTATGAAGCACACGGTAGTGGGGGCGCCGGATTAATTTTGGATACGTGAGGTTCTTTAAAGTTCACCCAGGGAAACGTTCATGCATTTCGACCCCATCGGAATACGGCCGAACGAGACGGTAGGCCTATAGCTCGCTGACCACCGCAGTGACGGCCGACAGCGCTTGCGATCTGGCCTGCAGCTCATCATTGAGCTCTTATGTTTGACAACACGATTAACGTGGGCTTAAATGAATTGGTGCGAATAGCAAACGGTGTCTTTGGTGCGATTAGCAAACGAAACGTAGTGTACTTGCAAGCCAGCCGTGCCGCCTCGCTGAGACGTACGGCCGGTGCTTTGGTTTTCCGTCCGCGAGACGAAATGCCGTCGGCTCGTTGCTCCCGATTGCGCCTGTGGATTAGTACAGGGCGCTGCTTTACGAAACACGCTCAAATTTGAGATACTTTTTCTATTAAGAACTATTTCATGTTAAAAACAAGCCGATTTCTACGTCGCCGTGCGCGGCGACAGAAGCGATCGCCTCAATGATAGGACCGGCGAGGTACCGTTCCGACGGAGACGCCGGCTGTGTAGGACCGCGCAGTCTGACCTGTAGGCCGCGGCCGTCCGATCGCTCCAACTCTGCACTAACCCTGTACATTTATTTAGCGCTCGAAACTTAATTGACACGTGTAGGCGCGTTTATGACATCCACACTGCAATTAACGCAACTGTGACTGTGCAGCCTGCGTATGTGAACGTGTGATATGATATATCTTCACTGCAAGTGGCGCAATTCTTTGAGATGAAAATAAATTTGAGTGTGACGTGCTTTGTGGGGCATCTGCTCGCTCGACGTGTACGTTCGAGGCTAATCGTAATCTAGCTTTCCCCACAGTGCGGCATGAAATTGTAATGACGCGCTAATAACGATCCTAAGATCATAGGTTGGCTCATGCATGCCACTCAAAATAAAAGAGAAGCTTAACGGTTACGAAATTCAACTTTTGCTTTTTACCGTGGTGGCCCATTGCTTGCGACGGTTTTCATCAACAGGAAACCTACGAAAACTTTAGCCTCTTGCGCATTTCGACGCAACTCAGCACGTCGACATACTGCATTTCCTTCGTTGTAAGATCATAGAATAAAGACCTCACACATGGAACCGCACAACCACCCGCGAAACCCATCGGCTGCTGTGGTAGGCGCTACACGGGCGGCGGAGTGCCCACTATAGAGTGTACACTCTAGTGCCTACCATGCGAAACTAAATTCCGACGACAGCGCCACCGCATTTTCGTCACGTAGCGCCGTGGTGTAGGTCTATAGGCACTTTTTTTTTTTTAGTGACAATTTTAGTGACGCAAATGAAGCAGTGAATTGCCTGCCCTCCCAGGACTTCGCCTAAGTGGCCTTGTCCCAATTTTATCGGGAGGCGGACACATATGTACAGTTCTCATGGATTGAAACGCGACAATTTAGGCCTAACGAATGCGCAAGCTTTTGTTTAATCTCGACTCGTACGATTAGATCAGAGTCCGCGTCACCTTTAGAGACCACATTCGAAGCAACATGACATGGTACTCTCGAGTAATTGAGGAGTTTTCTACCCAAAATTTGCCTGTCGCGTTCCAATCCGTGCGCACGGGACTTTTCATTTGTCGCAACTTCATGCATGCCCCATGGCTTACTATCTGCATGGTGCATCAAAGCTCCTTTCCTATATAGCTGATAGCAGCAATCTTCAGATTCGATACGGTTTTTAGAAAATCGGGGGTTGTTTTCCCTTCCCTTAATACGACCGTGTTTGACTCGCTACCGCTGAAGGTACTTTAAAACTAGTTTTAAAAAATCGCGAGACATCACACGCACGAAAAACAAACAAAACAAGAAAGACGAAAATTACCGAGCAAGTCCTTATCATCTGCATCACTTATCAACTTCTCGCTAAAAATGCGTGTTTTCGGCTTCGACATGGCGACTTTGTCAAAAAAAAAAAAAAAAAAAAAAGATGATACCAACTCAGCTCCACCCTGCCCATACCCAGATTTGCCGCCGGTACCTGAAGTCATTTCGCTATCAAAGCGAGTAGAGTGACTGTACAGGGTCCCTTATACAGTATACGTTAAGAGCGACATGGCGGGGACGTCCAGATAAAGCATCCCCATATACAAGGCCGACAGGAGAGGGGCTGTACGACCGAATAAAAGTCAAGACCGCGGCGACATCGCAGTCGTAGGTTTCGAAATCGAGGGTCTATAGATGGTGTGGAAACGATGTCAGCTGAAGAGGCGAGAAAAGAGCGGGCCGGAGAAAGAACTAATCAAGAACGGCGACACCGCGTAGATATGCGACACGCGGCAGATAACGGAAAGCCAAGAACGAACATACCGGGTAAGTATATCCCTTCCCAGGCAATCAACGCTGCCATGCACCAAGCCGTCCGAACTGCTATAGCTCCGTCGGTTAGAGCGTCTTTCCAATAACGCGAAGGTCGTATAGGGTTCGATCCCTGCGCAGGCCGGCTTTCTCTTTGACCCACTTTTACGTAACTTTCGCACGAATAAGGAATGTGCTGCAACGCAATGACGCGCCACATTTTTGCCCTTATTAAAAATTTGCCGCTGTAAACCTTCTTAAAAATGTTATGTTTTTACCACGATCAGCTTGTGTATAGGCGTGCTATACACGGCTACACTACACTGTATACTCTGATATTTCCTTCCTTTGACTTCGCTAACGTCTCCGCAACACTCATTCGCTGTTCTCCTGTCGGTGCAAGACGGAATGATTTGCGTCAGCTCAGCTGCTCCGGCTAACAGACGGCTGACGTTATTAACTAAAATTGTACACTCATGAAACAGTAACACATCAAACACATAGAGTTGGACATTACGTTCATTGACAACTGTAGTTAGCCGGCCTTGTTGGTGTGACGACACAGTACGAGAAACAGCTGAAAAGCGGGACCCAAAAGTTAAGCGAACGTGTACGACTGTAGTTGTATAAGCCAGCTGCCGTGTCCGTATTATGGTTATTATTTTTTTTTTTGCTTCCCAAAAATGAGATAGTGTTCTTGCTGCATTCAGATGATCTCAGAAAAAATAAAATAGAGAGTAGGGTATATACGTTATACAGCACTAAAAGCTTCAAATTTAGCTATAGCGTGGAATATCTTTGTTTGGAAATCCTACGCGTAGCCAATACATTTTAAGCACATACACACAAATACACGGTGACTGCCGATTTTTCGAAGTGTACGCAATGACGTTGTGCTGCATAGCACGAGGTCCTGGGTTCGATTCCCGGCCGCGGTATAGACGCATTTCGATAGGGAGGGGGGGGGGGGATGAAATATTCCTCGTGTACTGGAAATTTACGTGCACGCTAAGAACGCCAGGTGGTCAAAATTAATCCGGCGTCCTCCATCTATATGCGGCGTGCCTCATAACCAGTGTTGCACCGGCATTTGAAACCGCGTGAATGAATTTTCGAAGTGTTTCTGCACTTCTTTGCACTAGTATAGTTTTGCAACGAAAGATAAAGATGCACTTGCGTGTATCGGATTTTAGATTATTTAAACTCCAGGTAATGAAAAACAGAGTTAAACTTGATTGTTCTTTTTCTGAAAACATCAGATGTCGAGCAACAATAGCGAAAAAATAAAAATAAACAAAAGAGTCAATTGGCAGGGCAAATGAAAGCCGGTAGATTGTCACTATTCCTTTACACCAACAAATCTCATCAAAACTAGTTCCCGGTGAATGCCAACTTAAAATTCTTTTCATAAGTTTAGATAGAAGCTCTCGAGGTAAAGCTGACACTAAAGAAGCAGTAGATCAATTTAGACTCGTATTCTTTCAAACACACTATTTTTTGTGTGCAAGCTTCACGGTAACGGTTTGATTGTTAGAAGGGGAAAATAGAGGCCGAAGTTTCGTATTATGAATTTCACGCCGAAACGCCGGCGCCATTACGTCGGTGTTACGCCACGAATTTCAAATTGTTCTTGCGCACTTGTGGCCCCGTCAATGTTTCTGAAGCTTGCCGCATTCAGTCTTCGGCTCTTTTACCTTACAATGTAGTCCGTCTTCACTGATAAAAACATTAACTAGGGTCGGGCAGGCGCTGTCCAAAGATATAGAGTTTTAGAATCGGCGACCCAAGACTCGGGGACCCAAGACTCTGGGTACCAAAGCCGCGTTGGGTACGCTGCTCTTGGGTTTAGAGGAGCAGCAGAGTTCGAGAATTGGGTCAAACGCAGACAGTGTTGGGTCGAGCGCTCGGGACGCCTCAGTGGGGAAAATGAAAAAAAGGTACTTGAAAGCAATAAAGAAGGAAAGTTTTTCCTCACACGTGAAAACGAACAGAATTTGCATTCTTGAGCAAAAAGAGCAAACAAGAAAATGTAATAAACGTAATTACTGTGTTAGTACTACGAATTAAGTATGCTGTTTTAAGACCCAAGAGGGCTTGGGGACCCACGCCGGTTTTTGATTTTTGGGTCTTGGGTCAACGCGAACGCAAGAAACCGACTGGCTTGGGTTCTGCGCACGCGCACTTGCGGCCCGCAATTTTCCTGGGTCCCCAAATCACATGGACCCCAATTCTAAAACTCTCTTACTATGACATCACATCGAGCTGGTGCGGGTAATTGGAGGCGGCGTCGGTACTCGTCTTCTGTTACTGCGTCTGTTCTCGCTCACCAAGTATCCGCACACAGTTACAGTGGCTTTTCTGGCATTGTTAGAAGGGTATAATTTACTAATAAAGCTAAAACATTTTTTTAGTGTCCCCTTTAAGACACGAAATAAAAGAAAATAAGATGTAAGAAAAAGTTATGGCGAACACAAAGAGCCGTCAGCCAATAAAAACTGCCACACCAAAAAGCAGGCACAGTTTTCAAGGCAGCAACAGCGGGAATGAAAAAAAAAAAAAAAAAAGATAAATGCAAGGGTAACGTTAACGCGATGACGGCCAAGTAGTTCTGCGATTCGGTATGGAAACCACACCCCAACAATTAAACTCATGCTTCATCGAGCAGTAATGAGCAAACGAGAATAAGGTGAAAGCAGGAGCGAACGTTTCGACAAGTGGACTTGTCTTTTTCAAGTCGACATATTCTGTCCTCGGCACAGTATATATATGTAAGTTTCTTCGAAAGGGGATATACGTATATACCTATATATACGGGGCCGAGGAGAGCATATGTCGCCTTGAAAAAGACAAGTCCACTTGTCGAAACGTTGGCTCCTGCTTTCATCGTGTTCTCGTTTTGCTCGTCGTCTTGAATTTCCGCCTCCCGCCTTCCCCGTGTTTTCCATCGAGCAGTAATGTAATATGCACCCGGCAGGCATTAAAAAAGGCAATAAAAAATGGCAGAGGAATCAGAAGCTGTAGCTTTAGTCAAGACGTCCTGCCAACCTCTAGTACGGCGTAACGTACCGACAACAGCTTGGCTGCTAATGTAAGACGAATGACTCGCCATTAACATTATGGAACATTACATGGCGACGAACGTGGAAACTGTTACTGCTCGCAAATGGTCAGGACAGAACGTCCATACCACGAGGAAGTGCGCCTGCCGCATGGGAGAGAGACGGGGATAATAAACGTCCATTAGTGGTCTATTGTCTAGGCCTTTGACCTTAGCCCAAAAGAGAATTTCCTCGATGGAGTTGGCTGCGCTCCCCGGCCCATTCTTCCCAGGAGTTCGGTTAGAGAGGGTGTCGGAGTATCTTGTTGACACGCGTTTTAGCACACTGTCCGGAAACTTCGTACAATTTGCGGTTTACCTGGCTACCATGCACAGAGGCGTACGCGTCCGCAAACAACGCTGGTAGTGACACCTACCGACGCTTGGCACCAACCACAACTCCTCAAAGCACGTTTTCGTCTAACAAGAGTGTTCAAATTTTTTTAAAGGTAACGTGTTCGCGATTACGCAGGCGCCTGAAAATTTACACCAGCAGCGAAGTAGCATACGATCGGTTGCAGCAAAATTAGCTCTGTGTTATTAACCACTCCGGCAGCTCACGCCTCCGCCTACCCCGCAAAACGCCCAGTACGCTTGCGTTTACCGGAATACCGGACACGCTAGAACTTCGTCTGGCTGAGCTCTGAGCCCTCAGGTGTCGCAGTCAACCCAGCCGCTCACGTTTACGTCTCGGGCAAACCGGTCATCAGCGAAACGTTGGGGAAGTTTGCGTTTGCGTGGTTATATATAGTATTCCTCGGAAAGTTCGTGTGTGGAACAGCGCCAATTGCGTAACTTCCACCGTATTACATATGCACCGCGTCCTGTTGCGCAGAAGTTATACGCTTACGCGCGCGACATGTGCTTACGCCTGCCGTTCCTCCATTACTACCTGATGAGACTTCCCCATGGCATAACGACCCAAAATGTGGCATCTGCCCAGGGTACCTCCATTGCGCGTCATTCAGCAAAGTACATTTCGCCGGTATGAAGGAACACTTATATATGGGTTGCGGTCAGAGCGGATTGATGCAATGACGTAATCATTCCTGTACCTGCCTCTTTGGTGCGGACTAAAACTGCTTCGAGTGCTACGCGGCGGTGACGTAAAAAAAATTAAAAAAAAGCGACAGCCATTTTCATTCAAATGAAATCGAACGCATTCCGTGAAACTTATTCTTGGCAAGAGCATATACTTATAACCCCTCAGACGCGCTAAACCTATTACTATACGGAGGGCAAAAAAAAAAAAAAAAAAAAAGAAACGTTCACGTGACTCCTCAGTTTCTAAATATACATATCCTGCGGCTACTAGCATAGTAGGAGAAAGCCGGTCTGTAGTGCTTTTTCTACTCGCACTTAAGATGTGAATTTTATTGGCATTACGGGATATGTCTTTCTTTCGGCACGATGTTGCTTATATCGATAATCGCGCGCGCGAATATTAAGACATTTCCGTTGCATAGTGTGCTTCCAAGCATACTTTTAGTTTTGAAGTGCATACGGCAGTTTTGTTGTTATGTTACTTATGTAAGCAGCTTGTGGAACGCTTCCTACGGTATGTTTTTTTTTTTTAACACGAAAGTGTTTTATGCGGGGTCCACAATCAACTTCCTGTAACGGATGTGACGACTGGCGCGAATGCGTAAAATATGCATTTTAGCATTATTGCATTTTGCCCCCCATCCAAATAAGACTATCAAGCAGGGCTGCACGGTGAGATCCTATCTGGAGATGTTTTGTAAATATCTTTGGCAACCTTGGCAACAACAGAAAAAAAAAAAACAAACTAGGGGAGCAGAAAGAACATCCCATGAACAGCAACAGCTCATATGACGTGGACTCGAGGCGAGACGTTCATTCAGTGTCTCCTTACTACTGCCCCCTCCTCTTTTTTTTTTTTTTTTTGCGGCGCAGGCCAAAATATGAATGAAGCAAAGAAAAAAAGAAAGAAAGAAAACACTTCGGCAATAGCAGTATTTGCAGAAATGTCTGGGGCGTGCTGAATGCAAACACAGCTAAAGGAATATGCACTGAAAGTACTACGATATGCCAATGCATGTTTTTAAGGTACCTGTAGTTTCAAAAAGGTCATTAGCCTTAGCATCAATTTTCAGTCGAAAAAAGAGATAAGCAGGAAGAAAAACACCTGTTGTTTCCTCACATAAACCATCTGGGCGTGCATGTTTTATTTATTTATGCATTTTTTCTTTTACTTTCTGTTTGGAATACTCTGCATTTTACCTGACCGGACAGATGGTGCCAAAAGGCTTTCTTCACGCTGCAAGTGCTATGTCAAATGTACTGCTTTGAATTGAACGGTTGTTCATTTGACGCAACACTTGATAATTTGCAGCGCTATAGCACAGCCGACCTGTCAAAACGAGCGTCACAGCTTCTGCAGTGGGTACAGTAGCATCGCAGACGGGACAACGTGCAATGCAACTAAGTTTGCTGTCGCACGATGCCGAACTGCGATTTCGAAACTGGCGCACGAAGCGACGATTTTACGGCCAGCTTCTTGCCAAAGGAAGCTGTTCGGATGCAACGTCGCAGAAATATTGCGCACGTCGCAACGAACTATTCGTGCGTGACGTTTATCAAGGTAGTACATAGGCCACGGATGGCTGAGTAAAATTGCCGACAAAACACGTATGCCACACGGGCGAGCGCGCTGTCAGACTGCGACACGATATTCAAGGAATGTAATCACATACAACTGCAGAATGCAGCGTCTAGAGAAATAAATTTTGCTCTGAACACGCCGTTCACACTCACGCATCTGGCAATGTCGTTTATAGGCCAGCTTTCAAAAGCTGGGTGGCCCGTCCGAAAACGCGCTTGGAAGCCCCTATCCGGTCCGATACGAACGGTATAAGGACTTCTCCATGCGGGCGGATAGATGGACAGCCCTTCAACGAGCACAGATATCGACTGAATAGAACTACGCAGGAAATGAATTGCGCTCTATCTACGGTGATTGAGCGCAAACTAGACCAAAAGAAGGCCGGAGGAAGGTACGTAGATGAGCGCCAGCCTTCAAAACACTCACTGATGTGTGGCCGGCAACGGCTCTCGTCAGAGGCAAGTTAACGCAAGACGTAAGCAAGAATACAGAAAGAGCACCTTCCAAACTGCCGGGGATACGAAACGATTAGCTCGGACCCAAGCTTTCGACTTCACAGACAACTGAATGTAGACGAGATATAGTATGCGCGTATGTGAAATTTGGGATAGACCTTCACAGAATTCTCGGGACGGGCAACAATAATCTGAAAGTATACATAGACGACATCGTCTCTCAGCTAGCTCACGCGGAAACAGCAGTAGTTCTTGGGTGCGACCGTCAAAGCAGTTGTAGCTTCACACGCCGGACTGGTTTGCTCGGTTTTACTTCGGCTTTTCTAGAAGCGCACTGAGGTCGCCCGTCGCGTGGGCCACAAGAAAAAAAAAAAAAAAAAATCGACAGGAAGACAACCTCCGCGACCCGGAACACTCGCGAGCCCGCCTACGTAATTAGCATCGCACGCGAAAGCAACAACTTTCATGCGCGCGCGCGTCAAAAGTGAGGTATCGTACGTTGCCCTACGCGCGCGATATTCGTACTCGGTTTTCATCGCCCTCCCCCGGCTCTCAAGACAGGCAGGCCCGTACGGAGGGCACTCCTTTGATCGCCGGTAGGACGTCCACGTGAGAGGAGAACGAAAGATGACCGCACACACAGTGCACTCACCTTCGTCTCGGAATCGTGGTGGTTCTAGCAACCGGCGCGGTGGGGCAGACGCCCTTTGCAGCGGCGGCGCCGTTCTGGGAGCGTGCATCGTCGCTCGACTCGTTACCGGCTCCCTGGAGGTGCTTGCGAATGGTGTCCAGTCGCTCCTTAGCCGCCATCGCACACCACGGGATGATGCTGAGAGGCAAGCGTCGGCCGATCGAGCCGCCGATTATTTATGTCGGCTAAACAGGAACAGGCGAACACGGGCGGCAGCGACGGAAGCGACGGATAGGATTGGATTAGCTATGAACGCTCATTCAGATGGCTCCAGCCATAGCCATTTAGGTGGTCGCTACTCCCTGAGGACGTACCTACACGCCGGCATACAAAATTACAAAAGAAGAGTGGTTAGTAGAACACCTAGCGGCGGTACTACGGTCGGCAAAAAGCTGTTTTGTGATAAAAATAAGGTTAGGTATGGCTTTTGGGTTTTATATTTTTAATTTACATGTTTTTATTATTGTGTACAAATATTTTGAACCTAAATGTAAGAGTGAATGGTATAAAAAGTAACACTTCTTGAAGTCAAACAGTTTACTTTCTTTAGTAACCAAACCTTCTACCCTAGTGCTTTTCAACTCTTTAATTGTTTCCAAATAATTAATAAAAGGTTATCTCGGAGGTCATGTTATTGCACGACGCACTACGTCAAAAAGAGGTCTAATGACGTCATGGTCGGCATTTTTTTTACCCTACTTGTTCTCTTTAGGAGCCACACATATCAGAGGTCTAGCAAGTAGTAAAGGTCATCACGTGACTTTGCCGACCGCTTGCCTTTCCGTTCACCTTCATCGAAAGCAACGATGGCCTTAGGAGACTACCCGCCCGAGTACAACCCCAGGGTTCACGGACCTTACGATCCGTCTCGCTACTATGGAAAACGTGCGTACAACCTCAGTTAACGGGGCTGGTGTATCGCGGGATCATTTCACTTCGAATTGGCCTTACTCAACCTTCATACGTGAACGCACGCCTAAGCCTCGTGTTTCTGCTTGCTCCCAGCGGACGCTCTTTTAGCCGCAAAATAATTAACGTCGAATGCTTTTTGGCTTTTGTGTTGGTTGCTTCTTAGCTGTCGCATAAGCGCATATTTTTTTTTGTCTGTATTTGTCTTCGCGTGGTTGTGTAGTGGCTCAAGCTCGGCAGGCTACTTGCTCGAAAACTAGGATTTCAGAATTGTTTCATCCTCGGGTTCGTGTAACGATCGGGCCGGTTTCTGTCTAGCATTGTAACGTCCAAACTTTGAGCTGTCATCGACGCATTAATACTGAACTTTAGAACAATCTTGCTGTCCAAAAGTGGAGGTTTTGAAAGCATTCCTGCCGTACGAGCTAACAGTAAGTCCGCACGCAATCAAACAGCTTTTCGCTGGCTTGCATTTCACATACAGGAATGGGACTCAAGCGGCAAATACAAGAAGATTACAAGAGCAAGAAATAAAGTGCTTACATTCTTTCAAGCTTGAGTTTTCCTCGCTAGAGACAAGGGGCAGCACCGTGAAAACTCTTGTGCTTCGCTGCAGCCGCCCTTTCCCCCGCCTATGTATGAAGATGGGCTCATATGAATCGTCGCAATGTTTTGTGTAGTACGCTGAATGCGCTGAAAGACTGATGGAATAGCTGTAACAATTGAGAAAAAAAAAAGGCTGTTTACGTGCTGAAACTGTGATCTGATTATGAGGCACGCCATAGTGGAATACTCCGGTTAATTTGGACCACCTGGGGTTACCACATAAATACAACATGTATTGTAAGTAACTAACGCTGAGCTTTGGCTATGTGCAATCAAAGTGAAACATTTGTTCAGTGCCGCAGTGATGCCATTCAGTGTGAGTTTGAATGAGTAACGAATAGTGAAAATAATGCCGAACTAATGGAGGTCGGGTTAGTTGATGGAGGCAGAATGGATGCAAGCCGCAGCACCTTAGGATACATTCGGAAGTTATGTCAGAACTAAGGCTGTTTCCATAGGCAGAGATGCTCTCTACTCCGTTTCATAGCCACCGGCAAACACTATGAAAGCTAGAGAATCTTCTCAATGATCTTATTTGCGATGAAGAAATACTGCATCATATATGAAAGATGTAGGTATGTATCATAAAGTGGTGAACAGTGGTCGAACAAAAAGAATGTCACTGGAGCGAATGTGTCGACAAGGGGACAAGGGTCATTGTCAGGGTCAAGTACCCTTGCTGGAATGGCGTTTGTTCCCGCAACCCTTCTTCCACCACTGCTGATCACTTCAAGTCTTCATTTTCCCGCAAACTACTTCTCTCACGTAGCATTCAGTATGGTTCTTTTATGTCACGAAATAAGGCGTATTTATTATGTTTACCAGCTTGGCCAACTTTCGGTCCTACTACATGGAAAAGGTCCCAGATCCGAACCTATTTACCAGCAAACAAGCAGAGTTTGAGCAACCATCTGCGACAGTGGACTGATTTGTGCTCGAGATCAAATGGTATGTCGCATACTAGAAGCACAAAGGTACACAAATATTGTGCACTTTGTTGTAACTATTATGTCTACAAGCTGTAGTTACTCCATAGAAAAAGCGTCTCGGGTCGAACACAATTGCACCGTGAAATTTGCTGAGTTAGGCTTCTATAACTGCACTACATTTCATAGCCTTCACATCATTGCCTACTGAGTATAATATCGGGGGCAGGTTGTTCCTGGAACATGTCCTGGCTTGTCATCTAATGACTTTTTTTTTTTTTGACAGCGGACACTCCCTTCTCGGAGCTGCGTCTCACCGAGGTTTCGTCCTGGCTGATGAGGCGGCAGAAGTCCCCGAGGGCCTTTGCTGGCCTCTGCAGTAGAGGTTAGCCCAGTTTTGTTGGTTTCGCTTGGGTCTTGCATGCACTGTACCACTGCTTCCCAATGCTCTATGTGTACTTCAGGCGGCCACCCTTTCCACTGCTGTATGAGATGTGCAAGGGTGCATTTTTTTTAGGCCAGTTGGTCACATGCACGGAGCTTCCTACAAAAATTACTAGAGGGAGCGCTCCTAGTGTGTCCATTCGTTATTTCCAGTCTTTTGCGCTGTTTGATTGCCTTCGTCTTGTGAATTGATAATTTAACAAAAGGTTGCGTTTTTTATAAAATGCAGCAATTTGCAGTAATCGATAATTTTCAACAAAATGTTGCGTTTTTTATAAAATGCAGCAATTTGCAGTAATTGATAATTTTCAACAAAATGTTGCGTTTTTTATAAAATGCAGCAATTTGCAGTGATTATGCACGAGTGCAGAGATTTATTGCCTTGCTGTGTTTAAAAAAGGTATGGTTGCTTGGAAAACCAGAAAGGTTAAAGGGAATTATAAATGCCGTGAGAACACTTGATGCCGCATGCATGAAGATTAGACATTTTCGTGTACCACCTGTCATACCCATGGTGACCTAACGACCGCAACACCACGGTTCCCCGTAGAAATTTTTGTAGGAAGTATTATTTAAGCATTTCAGTGGCCATCGAGCTTGCCGCATAGCAGTGACACAACTCCTTAGAGTTTGAGAATTGCGAATGCGTTCGACTTGACAGATGTTGAGAAGTGCCTGATTGGTGGGGGACTAAGCCAACTGAGGGAAATTACAAAACGAATGAATATGAAAAACCTTCTATGCTGGCAAGAAATAATTTGCATGGCACATCTGCGCTCAGTTTCATGCCAGACGCATCCTTGTTTACATTGACGTCACTCGAACCCTTATTGCTTTTCTTCCCTCCCTTATGATGCACTGTTTTTAGCTGTATCCATCATGTTTCAAATGTAGCACTTTCAAAATCTCATAGTATTATGCGTACAGTTGTGGTTAGTTGGTTCAGCGAGTCGTAGTGACCCACTGGGTTGATACCTTTGAGGCAGCAAGTCTAGCGCAGAGGAATGCAAAAGCATTAATGAAGGTCTAATAACGCATTAGTGTGTTATCCTAGTAAAAAAAATTTATGGAGATCCAACGCACATTTTGTAACCTATGGGAAACAAAGCTTTTGTGAAGTGGCTAATAAAATGCTATGAATTTGCCCAGTTCATTCCTGCATATTTGGCAGGAAAAAAAAAGGCTTGTGGCGTATATGGGACGTGATCCTCCAGCTCCGGTATCGGAGAATGCAAGGAAGGAATTTCACTTGCAGTGGCTAGACAAGGCAGGTAGAGAGTGTCTATGTTGGCAGTGAAGCTTGCCTCCTGAAATCATGGATTCACAACACTTAAAATATTTCTATCTATGCTATTAACCAACCAATTTAAAAAATGGTTGCGGTACAACAGTTTCTAGAACGCACCTAACTAACAACGTCGAGTGTAAATCAAAACTTGTTCTGGGGCCTGCTGAGGGGCCCTTTAAGGCAAAACATGGCGTCTTCCATGTATTGCATTTACAATGAAGAATGCACCACTGTTCTGTTCTTGGAATATCTATATTTATTGTATGGCATCACCATAGACATTTATTTCTGGTTCATTCTAGGTGAAACAGGCTAGTAAAACTCTCAAACAAGCATTAAACTGCATTCACCATTATTTTTGAAGGAAATAGTCTTCTTGGATGAGCCTTACTGGCTGGCATCCTACTTGTGTGTGCATAACCCGTGGGATGATGAAGTTAGGAAATTTGCAGGCGCAAGTTGGAATACGCTAGCGCAAGACAGGGGTAATTGGAGATCGCAGGGAGAGGCCTTCGTCCTGCAGTGGACATAATATATAGGCTGTGATGATGATGATGAACCCGTGTACTTAGATTTAAGTGCACGTAAAGAACCCCAGGTCGTCCAAATTATTCCGGAGTCCCCCACTACGGCGTGCCTCACAATCAGATCGTGGTTTTGGCATTAAAACCCCATTATCTAATTTTTTACTTGTGTGTGCATACTTCATGGGGCCATAGACTAGAAAATAATTGATATCTTCCAGCGAATTACAGTTGGCACTTAATATTTGGCCTGGGTAGGCCATGGGCCGGCCATGTAATGCATAGGATGGATAACCAGTAGACCATGAAAGTTACAGAATGGATACCAAGAGAAGGGAAGCGCAGTCGAGGAAGGCAGAAAACTAGGTGGGGTGATGAAGTTAGGAAATTTGCAGGCACAAGTTGGAATCAACTAGCGCAAGACAGAGGTAATTGGAGATCGCAGGGAGAGGCCTTCGTCCTGCAGTGGACATAAATATAGACAGATGATGATGATTTGACCTGTGGCACCCATTTCCTTCTTAGACCTTGCTTAGTTGTGCTGTATCAGTTTAAAGAAGAACTAACTAGCCGTTACTGAGACTGCGTTTCATATTTATTGTTTGTCCATTCCCTGTTTGTAGATATATGTCGGGTGGCTAGGAAACTCCAAAAATCTTGTGAACATGGAAATAGGAACATTTTAAACATTTGTAAATGTCATGGAATGGTCTGAGGAAACTCAGAAAATGCATGGCATCTCTGAAAACAGCGAAGTAAACTGGTCGAGATACAAAATGTGTTCAATACAAGTTTCTATGCGTCAGTCCTACTGCAGCCAAGGAACTCTCAACAGATTGCATTTTTACTGCGGAGCAATCATTGGAAAAGCACAATAGGAAAGTGTTAGTCAGGGTCACGCAACTTCAGTTAGTATTAATTCTTTTACAATTGTGAAATTGGTGCACCAAGAGTGCCACATAACTTTTTCCAGTTTTGCAGTCACAGAAATTTTTGGTACACACTTGCAACAGCATGCTTAGGATGGGACAGTTGTGAAAAGAACATGAATGGCAAAGTACTGACTTATAGCAGATGTTTATTGAAAGTTTTACAGAGCATACGCATATAGTATCAAGTAAAAAAAAAAAGCAGCTAAAGCAAAACTAGATAACTTTGTCATCGGGTGGTCCAGGCAGGTGTATGTGTGTGTTGTGAAGGCATGGGCTAGTTTCTTGTGAGATAAAGATAACGGTGTGCAGATAATTCCATCTCGCGGGATGCATTTCTGCCTATTTGGTAATTTCTTGCATGCGCTTGTTTATTTCGGCACAACTATCAAACTACGGCGAGCACCCAATGACCGCAGCGCAGGTACGTGTTATGATCGCCTTCCCTAGGAACTAGGTCGCCATGCTCTCTTAGCTGGTCATCGATGTGACAGCTTATTCCACCAAGTGGCGCTAGACATAGGAAATTGCAGAGGAGACAGTGAGAGGACTGCAAGGTGCATAGGTGGCACGATGACCTCCACGAGGCACACTAACAACCATTGTTAGTAATCCGAACAAGCGACGGGCTCAGAGGAAGATGGGGACTTTGAGGTGATTAACAATGGGCAAACGAGAAGTGTCTCTGTAGCCAACATTTCAACAAGGAGACTTGTCTGTTCTTGCCTTGATAAAGACGAAATCCCCCTGTGAAAATGTTGGCTGCAGAGACATCCCTTGTTCGACCATAGCTAATGTGCCTTGCTGTGGTTGTGTTGCTGTCTCCTTTGCTCTTTTATGTTTTCTAGCTCCGTCTACAAGCTGTGATGAAATGTCTGGCCCAGCAATTTGTTTCGCACAACTGAACTTCGTAATCATGGCATGTGAGCGACACTGTAAACTTGCAAAAGGGCGTTACAGATAAGACATGGGTGAAGAAGCAAGTAAAACATATGTTGTGCTACTTCCAACTGTTCCAACTTCCTAAAATTGAATGTAGTGCTGTGTTTGTTTTACCTGTTTCTTTGCCTATGTCCTATTTGTAACACCCTTTTGCAAGTCCTGGGTGCGGCGTCCGCATTTCGATGGGGTGAAATGCAAAAACACCTTTGGATGGGAAATTGGATGCACGTTAAAGAACCCCAGGTGGTCGAAATTAATCCGGACTGTCCTACTATAGTGCACAGTCTACCACAAAATTTCGCGTACCACGGGATCTAAGAAAACATTCAATTCCCGAGCAGCCTGTTGCAGTAGCCAGTAAAGCTGTATACGACAATGTTAGCATATTCTAGTCGAGGCTCGAAATGCGAATAGCAGGCTGCGTTGTAAGGCTGTGGAGATATTCAGGTTTTTCTCAATTTCATAGTCTAATATTTTGTAGTTGACTGTACAACGTAATCATATTGTGGTTTGGGCAAGCAATACGACATAATTTAACCAGTTTCATTATGTCCTGTGTATAACCCACTTTTGCTGATTTACTATGGTTTAGCAACTTGCCCAAGTTCCACAACCTGTTGCAGTATACGTTGCTGTGCCTGTGAACTTCAGATGTGCCTTTGTAGCGCTAGGCCGCACATTTTCTATACACCTCCTTGCTTTCTTCCCATTGCAGCATTCTGGCGCTGGCAGATGAAGTATGTGCAGCCCAAGTATGCAGGCATCACGCCGCTTGTCCAGTTTGCGGTGGCCTCGTCCCTGTTCTTCTACTATCTGAACTACGGCAAGCTCAGTGAGTACACTGCTCTACTTGTCGTCGACAACAGCTGCAGTCAAAAGCTTAATGAACAGCAGCATTCACGATGCAGCTGAATTATTGTGCAGCCTGGCCGCATGCTGGCTGAACTGTATTGGTGTACAGTTGTCGACTGATAATTAGGACGTGCTTGATTACAGTCCGACTGGCGTACGAATAAGACTGATGTGCTAAATATAGTTTGATATATCAGATAACTCGTTAAACCCAAACTCACTTGTAACAAACTTTTGTGGTGTGTTCTTCATACACTTGAGCCTCGTTAAAACGAAGTTGAAGGAGGCGCTGTAATTACTTCGATATATCCATTATTGCCCTTTACTGCATAATATGGTAAATGGTGTGCACAACTTAAGCATGTAAAAAAGAACATGGCTTCGTGGCCCACAGAGCCGCTGCGCAGCCACATATGCGATAAAATTTTAATAAAACAGTAAAAAGAATCATTGGTGTGTACAACATGTGATTCGGCCCATAAGGCAACATCTTTTATGATAGCTGCCTTCAATTCCAATGTGATGGTCTTTTGCTTGGTTCACTTGTATTGTCATGTCACTCGTATTGTCACGCTTGGCCCACTCAATTGTCTTGAAACTGACGCACTGGCTACGGGGTTAAAGAGAACTGCATGCTGCGTTGCAATGTTCGTTGTGGTCGACGGCACATGGCGCACAACATAGTACGCCGACTATGCAGCTAATCGGCCGGTCTTGTGTGGCTTTGCTGTGTAAATGCTGATGCCAACAAACCTGGCTGTGTACTGGCTTTGCCTGGCTGGCTTGTGGCTTTCGGGTCTGCACTAACGCCGATCTGATCTTGGAGCCTATGCCTAGCTGCACCAGCCTGCACACTGCAATAAAAAAAAAATGGATGCCCTGGTCCTTTGCATTGTCGTGCATAGCAACTACCCATGTGCAAGGAACTTCAGCAAGCAGCGCTATTGCACTTCTACCCACCAGAGTGGCGTCATGGCTTCAGCGTTGCACTGCCAAGTTCAAAGGTGCGGGATCAAAGCCCGGCTGTGGCGGCCGCATTTCGATGGGAGTCATATGTAAAATTGCCCATGTACACTGCATTGGGTGCATGTTAAAGAACCCCAGGTGGTCCAGATTATTCCAGAGTTTCTCGCTACGGCGTGGCTCAATATGTGCCAAACCCATGTTGTGGTTTTGGCACATAAAACCCCAGAATTAAATTCAATTGCATTCTCTCTCCCACTGTGCCATGTTGTGCAGGCTAATGTGCAGTTAGGTGTCTTCTGAGATTGCGCTGGTGTGATCTCTTGAGACCACACTCAGGCCATGCTAGCCATTCTGGCTGTGCCTAGCGTCACCGCAGAGAGAGAAAAGTGCAATGATGATAGCCATTGCTTGTGTTGCTTGACGGCTTATTCCAGTGTTGCTTGACGGCATATTCGATTCGGGGATGCTGGAGTTTTGAACTGCCATTCCGAACCCCATGGAAAGCAATATACTCGGCGCGAAACGGTTGGGTGTTTTTCGGTTTTGAAGACAAATCTAGTTTGTTATATTCATTCGCAGGACAATTTTACTTTGTTAAAACAAGGTTTAAATGCATGGATATCTAAGTATTTTAACGGAAACTTTGTTTACTTTGTTATCCAGTAGACTTCCATTAATTTGATGTCGACCGAAAATCTTGGCTGGTGCTCATACATTTCTATGGTACCAAACTTTCGTTATTTCGCTGCTGAAGTTCGCCTTCACCAGATATTCAAACTTGGTGGGTTAGCAGCCTCATTGGGCCGAACGATTTCAATTATTTCAGTGTCCGTCAGCGCACCGCATGTTTCAACACTGCTATCATCGGCGACGTACTCTTCGAAAGGGACGTCACCGGGAGCTGCTTCAGGAGTATTGTCGTCGAGCTCGCTTGTGTCTGCTTCCCCCGCTGGAGAAGACGAACTCCTGCCACACTTGCATTGAAACCACACGCCCTGAAGCAGTTTGCAATTGTTTCCTCTTTAACGCGGCCCCACGCTCGCGCTAGCATGTGGATGACAGGAGGCTCACCTCGTGGAGCTGTCCATGCACAAGAGCAACCGCTCAAGAAGGTGCTTTCTGTACAGCACCTTCACATTTTTGATGATCCCCTGATCCATTGGTTGCAACACAGATGTGTTGGCTGGCAAGTAGGCGACGCGGATGGCGCTCAAGGCCGGCACATTCATGTGGGCACTGCACTGATCTACAAGAAGCAATACCTTGCGGTTAGATGATGCGAACTTGCGATCTAGTTTATGTAGCCACTCTTTAAATAGGTCCGACGTCATCCACGCCTTCCTATTGGTTGCGTAATTGACAGGCAGCGTTTTGACGCCCTTAAGAAATCTAGGCTTAGCTGTCTTACCGAGCACCAGCAGGCGACATCGCTCCGTGCCAGTCATATTCGCGGCAATTAAAATGGCCACTCTCTCTTTGCTGCGTTTCCCCTTAGCACAGTCGTCGTCCTTGAAGGTCAATGACTTCTCGGGTAACATCTTGTAAAAAAGTGCTGTCTCGTCGGCATTGAAGATGTCTTCCGGCTTATATTCGCTCAAGTATTCGCAAAGCTTTTGTTCTCTCCACGTCACGTATGTTTCCTGGTTGACGGACGCCCTTTCACCACTCACGCTTTTGAACACCACGTCGTGTCAACCATCCATCCGAAGAGGCAAAGTTTTCAATTCCTAACATCGCCGCAAGCGATAAGGCTTTCCCTGCAACGATATCGCCACTGAGCGGAAGGTGATTGCTCCGTGCCTCCCTAATCCAAATGAGCAACATTTGCTCTAACTCCGGGTGGGCGCGCCAGTGCGCATTCTTTTGCGAGACATCTTAAACTGGTCGTTTTCAACCGTTTCGAGTATCGAGCACTTGTTCTTCAGGAAGTTTGAGTGTTAGGATTGATGCCGTACCTTTGTGCGATGTCCTGCTTGCCGATGCCTCCTTCCTCAACTGCTTTCACAATTTTTACTTTCGTCGCCAAGCGTCCGATAAGGTCTGTGGGTTGCCATTGTCACGACTGCAGGTGAAATGCGGCACGCCGCAATTGGAACCTTTGTGCAACGAGGCTGACGCACTACGACAACTGCTACGACACTCGAAGAAACTAACGGAGAGCGCGGAGAGGCCTAGTATTAGAGTGTACTAGAGTGAGGGAGTGGGTCCAGTGGACGCCTTGGCAAGCGCCGAGGGTGAAGCAAAAAACGTGGAAAATGTGGCGGCGCTGCGGTCGCCTTCTTCTGAATCTCCGGCCAATAAACGTTGGCTCTGGCTGTTTCGGCAGCACTCATTGGCTGAGGCGAACTCATGGGCTGAGTAGCTGTCGTCTGCTAGACGCACCGTTGGTGCGTCATTTGCGTTCTTTTCGCCGCTCTTTTTACATTTTGATTTACAATAGATCGGTGAGGAATAATCTCAGTGTTACCGCCACTGAATATCCGCCTGTCAAAGCTCCATGCAGCTGCGGTAGGGTCTCCGACGCGACAGGCGTTCGGCCGGCATGCGGGGCCGCTCATTCGGGAGAAAGCGACGGTGGCGCCACCAACTTTTTAATGAATAAAGCTTCATCGGGAAGCCTGCGTTGGACCCACTCCCCCAATTTAGTGCATTTACTAGTATGTCAGTGCCACAGAAAGACCACGTGGTCCATGGACCACATGACCACATGGCTAACCTTGCCGCCTCATGATCTTCGGCGCTGTCAGCTGCGATGCCGAAGACGCCAGTACCTAACATTGACGTTTCATGAGCTGTGACGCTGTAGTCAGCTGCGGTGCCAACGATGCCCATGCGGCACGCAAAACTGATTTTCACTTTAAAATAGGAAATTTCTCTAACATTACGATCACGTCGAGACATTCGATTGAGAAATAACTTCTAATTAACCAGTGTTTTAGACTAACTACTAATCACTGAGCATTTTTTTCTGTTGGTTGGCATGCAAAACTGACTGGACCCCTACTTCACTTCCAATTAAGTGACTTCGAATTATCGGGAGTTGACTGTACACCATGCCCCTCCACATTCATGATCAGAAAAAAACAAAAAGTGCTGAATTTACCATTGCAAATGGGATTAGATTTTTAACGAGCTTTCATATGAAAGTGGCGTGTCGTTGACGCCATTTGCGAGCTATTGGCCACAGATATGAAGTACACAGTGCCAGTATTCTTGAGCAATCACTTCGGACGCTGCTGTCACATTCATGAGAGACTGCATAGGACTTGTCAAAGTAAGCAACCGACAGCGTTCTTGGTACTGCGCAGATAGCGAGCTTAGCATAGTGCTAGAAATGCTGGCGGCCGATAACGTGGACTAATTCGGTGCCGAGTTGCGCGAAATCTTGGGGAAAGTTATTGGTCGACATTACCACTCTAGGTCGTAGTCAAGCACAATATGAACCCACAGCAACCTACGCAAGAACATGCTCGGTTTCCATTTTGTGATGGTGATCACACTGCGTCTGACTGCTCTGGCGGTGGTAGGCCATTACTGACGCCATGAATGCAGTTTTGCAGTTGACGCCATGAACGCACAGGCAAATTTCTGACCAAAATTTTCTTCCAAAAGTATACATTAGATGTAGATAACTATGGTACTGCCGAATGAATCAGTGTATTTTGGTGGTTTTTAATTTCACCTGCCAGATTAGACCTTGTTGTCGGTCTTATCAGGGTTGAATTATTGGAAGTCGACTGTCCCATTTCTTTATAATGAAGTTAGCGTATATATGAATTATCTCCAGTGAAGAAAGAAAAAAACTAGGAAGAAATCTATTTCATGAAAACAAAACAATTCAGCAGGCAGTAATTTATGCCTACTTCTTGAACTGTTTTTCAGCATCACTAAGAATAGTGTACTTAATAATTAAGCGCAAGATTGTGTTCTGTTCCAGTCGACTTTCCCAAATGTCGGCACAGTGCCCACTGCAGAAAGGGGGTTTTGAAGTGCTGACGAGGCGGATTCTCACATTAAGAGACTTGGTGGTGGTGGCAGCAGGCGCCTCGAGTTCATTATATCCAATGTCCTGGTTATTACAAGGAAGTTAATTTACTTACATCGGTCAGTAAGTTTCAGATGCTCAACATATCATAGAGAATAACTTCCTTTACTCGGCTTTGCTATATTCGACTGAACTGTACTCTGACAGCTTTGCAGCAACCCACTCACTCCATAGACGCTGTATTTATTATATAAAGCATCCATGACTTTGGACGCCAGAGAGCATGTCATTCGATCTCGTACTTCGCTTGCATGGCCGTGTGTTAACTTGGCTGCCAAAATGAGCAGAAAGAGCAAATATTTTGTTGAACATTCTCTGTGGATCCCTGAAACTCAAATCTAGGACTAGTCTACCCAGTAGTCAATGACCACGTACAAACTACAGGACAAGCCAAACCAAACTGTTAAGTTGTCATGGCTGAGTCTGTGTGTCATGTGATATGTGTCCTGCGGTTCCGATGTTTATTCCTTCACATGTTCAGTAGCGACCCAGTCTCCGGTGACTTCAATGTCTGCTGTTATGAATTCTTTTTCTTTAGCTCAGAATCGCCTTCACATGGTGCCAATTGCTCGATGTCTGTACATGCTGTTAGAATAATTGAGCATGTCTGTATTATTGGTGCCTAACAAACAGTTGGCAGCTGTCACATACTTTTTATGAGTGCACTTCTGGTGGACTGAAAGGTGTAGTGTATATCTCATGCTTTGCTGATTTTTTACTAACGACTGACTGTGTATCTTTGATGTGTGCCGTTTTGTTTCCTTTGATGCTCTCAGCTCCAGGTAGGCCTAGTGGCTACAGTAAATGGCCAGCAGTCATTTTGTGCTCATGTCATTGTCTTTAGGAATGTGTGCATCAATTAGAAAGCTGCATCAAACTGTGAGTTGGCTCATTTGCATGTTTACTTATGTTTCAGAGCACGAGAGGAAATACAAGTACCACTGAGAAGTGGCAGTTACCTTGTAGAGCAGATCAGCATTGATCTTGTTGGTGTCCAAGGTTATAGGAAAGTATTGCAAGCCTGAAATAAAGCATTCGAAAAAGAGTATTGCCATGTCATTTTTCCACAACGTTATTACAAACACACAATGATAATAATGCTTTAATAATGCAAATTCTTTGTACACAAATGTAGACCTACCAGCATAGGTCAGCAAAATAAACAGAGCTCACCCAGACTCACTCACAATATTTTATTTTTTGCTTAGGGCTCATTCGAACTCCGCAAAATTTCACTCAGCTGGCCTCACTTGCACTTACACTCACTAGAATTTACTGTATATACTCGTGTAAGAGCCACAGCCCCCCTTTGGAGGGCAATATTTTTGAAAAAAAAAATTCATAACATCTTGCCAGGAAGTGAACTTGGTTCACTTGCCGCTAGATGACGCTAGCTGCTTTTCCTTCGCCGTCGCGCTTCTTTGTGTGGCGCGTCGTCTTGGCAGTGTTTCCAGTCGGATCGATGGTATTTCATCTCTGAGAAGGGAGCCGTTTGGGTCAATGTTGGTGAGGGACGATGGGCCGGCATCTGAGGTCGTTTACTGCAGCATTTAAATTGCAAGTAATTGAATGCGTTGAGGGCCGTGGTAAGCAGGCGACAGTACGAACCGTTAGCGGGCCGGCATCGGTCTTATTCTTGTAAGGGCCGCACCCAGCCAAGATTCTAGAAAGAAATAGTGCGGCCCTTGCACGAAAATATATGGTACTCATTTGGGCTCGCTCAAACTCGCTCGCCACAATCCTACTTGGCTGTGCTCACTCAGACTCGCGGATAGGTCCGCGGGTCAATTCATGGGTGAGTTTGCTGATGTATGGTGCAAGCACGATTACCTACATTATATATCATTGGTGCATCTGCCAATTCTATCCTTCGAATGATATCTTGCCAGTTCTCAAATTTCCAATTCATGCTACACTATTCAGGCGCGGATCCAGGGGGGATGTCCGGATGTCCTGACCCCCCCCCCCCCCCCCCTCAGATTTCTGCATCGGCCCCTCGCTGACAGGGGGATGGCCCTGTTGAAAAAATATGGCCACCAGCATTCTTCAAAATTATTTTTCGCGAGTACCAGTGGTAAAGCTAGCTCGCTCACAAGCCTAGTTGTATTCCGTAGGGGTGTGGTGTTGCGAAGTTGCCGTAGTTATTTTTTCTCATGCACACCTTGGACCTCCTGGCGCCGGCCGTGCCTTACTCGTCCCGTCGGTGGCGTCGAATGAACGAGGGGACGTCCTTTTTGCCAAGCACGCCGATGTCCGCGCGAGCGCCTTCGCGCCTGATCAACTTAGTTCCCCATTGGGGTGTCATCGGTTTCCTCATTGGCTGTCATCGGTTCCGCGACCAACCTGCTTAATGAAAGAGATCTCTCGCTGAAGTGTTCATATATAAATAATAACAACTAACAGCTAAACTAAGAACTACGCATAGGCAACTTTTTTTAACTGTAGCACTCATTGTGATCACAGTTACACTTTGACAATATCCAGTACGAGCACAGTACCGTTCGTACGCTACAAGTTTTTCATTGTAATTTCGCAGTTGTATTGTCGTACGTTAAGCATAGGAGGTTCAAAGCCGCCGGATCCGTTTATCTGAGTGGCTGTTCTCGCGGAGCGGGGCGAAGCCTCGAGCAGCGGCTGCCAAGTGGGGGAGCGTGACGTCAGCGGCCAGCGCGCGAGCATAGAGAAAGGAATTGCGCGGGCATAGGATGGCGTCGCGCGCCTTGTGTAAAAGGATGACGTCGCGTGGGAAACAAAACATCAAGACGCTGGCTCGCGCTCATGGCTACTACGCCACATCGTTCTTGTAGGTGGCGTCGTGAGTCTTCATACGCGGTGGTTCGCATATCGTAAACAAACAGCGTAGTGGTTGCCGCGTTGGAGCGGAGCGTTACTCCAAAGCAACCGAAGGTGCCTCAGCCGAACACAAAGAATCTTCTTAAGGAAATCAAGGTGTCCCAACAGAACTCCAAAGATGGACCCGTGCTTACACGTTTATAACGAACCTGCGACAGATCATCCCAAATTTTATTTTAAGAAACAATACAGGCTAGATGTACCGGGTGTTCAAAATTAAGCTTTATGGTTTTCTTAAAATGAGGCACGTGAAAACCACCTCCGCAAATAAGTTATGTGGCCAGGGGGACACAAAGTGAGATGATAATTATCGCTAGTCAGCAGCCGAATTAACTAAAATTGAATAATTACCTTTTTATTGACTGCAGTAAGTGTGTATGTTTGTAAAAGTTAGAGGCAGTCGTGTTTCTACACAGTTTCACTTGGAAGAATTCTTCTAGCATGTCTATGCTCCGAGATATCCAACTGCAAATTTTAATTGTGGTTCGCGTGATTACGCATGCAAGAGAGTGAGGATCGGCGCAAAGCTCCTCCCTGATGTGCCGCGGCTGTTGGGTGCGGCGCTTAGTCTGACACACGGCCGGGCTCGACTGGCGCGCGCGTCTGACAACGCGGCGGAGGCATTGGCAAAGATAATAACTGTCCCCCTTCCCCTCACGGCTGGCGAAATAAAAAAAAAAAAATCGAAGAACCCATAACCGCTGTCGTAACACGCGACCGCGCAGCCTGTAAAGATGGCGGCAGCTGCCATGCCGAGATAATGGCGCGCGCGGAGAAGCCGGTGGGCAGTGCGCGTGTGTAATGGTGACTAGACGACCGGGCATGGTCCTTGCCTGGGCTACGCAAATAAAGTCACTGCTGATTTCCAAGTATTATAAGTTTTATTGAAATCAAAAGCAACAACTGTACCATCAAGATCAGAAACCTTTTTAGCGATGCTAACGAATATTTCATGCTGCCGCTTTAAGTTGGGTGTTGTCATGCACAAATCTCATGACAACACTTCACCCATCAAGATGTGAATGCCCTAAAAATGTTCAAAATGCCCCCCTTCCACAGCAATGCAAAGCATAAACTGCTCTTGCGTCGACTCGATAACTCTGCGAAGTACGACAATTTAAATTTGGAGTCGGATATCTCGGAGCACGAACACGCTAGAATAATTCTTCCGACTGATACTGTGTAGACACACGACTGCCTCTAAGTTTTCAATACAAACATACCCACTTACTGCAGTCGACAAAAAGAATTGTTCAATTTTAGGTAATTGGGCTGCTCACAGCGATAATTATCATGTCACTTTGTGCCCCTGGCCACATAACTTATTTGCACAGGTGGTCTTCGCGTGCCTCCCAGTGCCTAATTTTAAGAAAAGCATCACCCTGTATTATCACCCTGTATTATCAGGCACAGCCGCCAAGCACATGGCTGTATTGGATAATGTCATTTTCCTATAAGCTCGGAGAAACCGATACCTGGCTTCGCTATAGGGCTTCATCTTTCTGGGGTTTTACGTGCCAAAGCCAGTTCTGATTATGAGGCACGCCGTAGTGGAAGGCTCCGGATTAATTTTGACCACCTGGGGTTCTTTAACGTGCACTACAACATAAGCACACGGGCGTTATTGCATTTCGCCTGCATCGAAATGCGGCCGCCGCGGTCGGGATTCGATCCCGCGATCTAGTGCTCAGCATCGCAACGCCTGAGCTGACTGAGCCACCACGGCGGGCTACAGGTGTTGCTCTAGCCGTATAAAACGCGGGTTTATCGTGAGCAGAAACGGTGAATTTTGGTATATGAGAGAGGCTACTATCATCATCATCATTGACAAAAGCTGACCCCCCCCCTCAGAAAAAACCTGGATCCGCCCCTGCACTATTGACCAGCAGAAATTTAATTGCTACCTTACAAGATCATTAAGGTAAGTTCGCTACTGACAACATAATAGTTACTGACACTTCTTAATCTGTGTACAATTAGAAGGTAGGTGTGGGGTCCTTCTCTGACTCGCTTCAATGGTCTTACTCTACCTTATTGATTTCATACCATATTTCAAGATGAATATTTTGGCCTTACGAAAGCTTTCGGTCAATTCCACGGGAGATAGAAACAGGTAGTCTATTGGACATTTAAAAAATTTCTGGTAATTTTACACATTACGAACATGTGACTGGATAGGGCTTAAAAGGATACTAAAGAGAAACAGAGTTCAGCTGGAATAAAAGAGGGACCTTCAGGAATGCATGCAGTTTTTGTTGAGTGCAAAAGTATGAGTTATTAGCGGAGAAATTCGTAAACAAAGACCAAATATCTCTTCCTCAATTTCTCTCACCCCTGATTTGGCGCTGAAGCAGTGTCGTCACAGATTTCATTGCTCTCAGAGAATCGGAATGCGCCATGATACGTCACCGCTTGCGTAAACGGCCGAGGCGCTGGCTGCATCATGGCCGCTGCGTTTGCGTTCGCCGCGATGGATACCGTTGCTGCCGCTGAATCTTGCAACGAAGAGCTCGCCAGGGAAGCAGGACTGCATTTCAGCGATATTCAGTGAAACGGATTGCGAAATGATCCTCCGTGCTCGAGCGGTAGGTGTTTCCGCGTGCAATGGCGGTGAGCCGCCGGCGGAGAGCAGAGCTACGTTTTCGTCGACGGAACGCGAGGCGTCCGGTCCGCCAGGCGACGATGTTTCCGACAGAACAAGCGTAGAAAGTTTCGCACGTACCCGGTACGGTTATTTCGTGGCTTTATTTAATGACATTCAGCACTCACCGAGCCGCCAGTTTGCTGCTGCAGGGGCACCGGTACGGTGTTTGATGAAGGCCGCATTGAGGGAACAGGGGCGTGAGAAAGGACTGGCCTGTGGGGCACGCCAAGATACTTTCCGAGGGCAGGATTATATACATAATCCGAGGGTGAGAAATGCAGAGAGCACACCATCGGTTTCTCTGGCTCTTTTGCCGTTTTATAATCGGCAGAGCACTGAGCCATTGCGAACGCCGGGGAGCCGGGGCTCATCGCGCGGCACCACATGAAAGGACACAATGGGGTCAACACTGCCGCTGCCCCTGAGCAAGCGCCTTGGGCCATTTATACAGCCCTCAACACTACACACACGAGTCAATTTCTGGTTGTTTCCCGCGAAGTCAATGTTTTTCGAGCCAAGCATCACGCAACCAAACACTGTAGAGCGGAACAGGCACGCGCGATGATGCATGGGGCGAAAACAAAACTATCATGATCGGATGTGGCGCCATGCCATTTTTTCTTATTTATTTAATTTCGCGCTAAACTTGCACTTCCTCGCTTGAAACGGTTTAAAAAGTTGGCAAATGCTGTGTATGTACGTTTAAGGTGTATTTCATTTTGCGTTTTATTAACAGCGATAAATCGCTCTCGACCAATCGCGACCGGCCTGCGTTTGTAATCTCCGACGTCACGAACGTGTAGTGCGGGAAATTCGAAGGGGCGTCAGCACCTACCCTTCAGTTTTTCGCTATTTTCTCGCTTAGTTAAACATCTGATTTGTAGTAAGAATGGTATGACTGTGATCGTGAAAGGATAATCTACCATTTAAGCTCAACTTCCGGTTTCTCTTTAGTGTCCCTTTAACTGCTACTTGTTTTTAAAGAATACTATTAGTAAACGGAGAGAAAATCGTAAGAGGTCGTTGGGCGACGACAACAATTTTACCAAATGTGTTTTTTCTAAAATTCGCGTCAGTGCTTAAGGCCACGCAAGTGTAATGCAGCAAATATATTTACAGTGCAAATAAACGTCGAGGTGTCTCGTTCGTGGACGCCGCTGCCTATCGCAGCAACCGAGCCTTCGCCGCGGTCGCGGTCTCATCCTCGCAGCGGATCCTCAACTCCGCCACGATCCTCACTCGAGAGCCCGAAGTAGCGGAGCAAGTAGCCATAGCCCTAGCTGTGCTCGACAGCAAACGGGATGTCATCTACAGCGACTTCAGACCGGCCATCAAAGCCTTCGAACGCGGCGTCGTCTCGGACCAGGCGTTACGCATCCTCCGCAGCGCGGATCAGAGTACCCTCAAGCACCACACCGTCATCTGGTTCCCCGCCCATCTCGGCCGGGTGCCGGGTGCTCCGCCAAACCTCAACGAGATCGCCCACGACGCAGCGCGTGCGCTTACTGACCGCGCCGTCCCAGGGCAACCCCACCTCGCCGAGATAGAGACCAACCGGGATGCACCCATTACGTATAATGAAGTCACCAAACACTTCTACCTTGGACGCCGCATCTTTCCGCCCCCACACCCCAAACTTAACAGACCGCAGGCGCTAACCCTACGCTTATTACAAACAGATACATACCCAAACCCCGCCTAACTCCACGTTCTCTATATATATCCTGACGCGTACCCCAGCGACATGTGCCCCTCGTGCGGATACACGGCGACACTAGCACACATGCTCTGGGAGTGTAGAAACGCTCACCCCGACTCTACTTCGGACAAGTGGGAGAAATCCCTCAGAAGCTCGCTTCTCGCCGACCAGCAATGGGCCGTCCAGTAGGCCCACGAAGCGGCCGCCAGGTATTCCCTGTCGGTCCCTACGTGGGAGACGCCCGCTACGCCCTAAGCGCGTCCTGCAGGACCCAAATAAAGTTTGTCATGTCCAGTCCAGGGGAAGTACCTCATGGCATTTGCTGGATTTGTGAACAAAAACATGTTGCTCATATTTGGGACTTCCTACTTCACTCGATATTCCAGCTTGTTGCGATTTACAGCAGGCAAGGGCATTTAGGTGGATAACACACCTACACATTTTTGATCTACTAATTTTTCAGTATTTTCTTTTTGCTGAATTCACCATTTTTTACATAGTCTTCTTGGATGAGCCTTACTGGCTTCCAGTTGCCAACTGTATTTGGATGCCATTACTGGCATCGAAATACAGTTGGCAATCAATATCGATGACAAAAATCGATTTATTAAAAATTATATTTTCATTTTCTATAACTTTTCTATCTGATTTGGAAATATCTTCACTGAAAAACATAAAAGTGCTTTTAAAAATTTGTTGCATCAGCCAAGGTGGCGGAAATCGCGAAAAAACGGCGTTATTCAAGCGCCACTAGAGAGTTTTGTGGGTCCGGTATTCCAGTAAACGCAAGTGGACGTGACGTTTTACTGGATGAGTGGAGGCGCAAGTGTAAAAGGTCTGCACGGTGCAGCCACTTGGTGGCGCAGTGCTCAACCAAACAGCTAATATTGCAGTATTTTTGCTGCTGGAGTAAATTTTTGGTAGCAACAAGATTGCGCCACTGGCAGCAACACGATTACGCCCCCCTTAAATTATTAGAGCGAAGCTCCAGGAAGCTCGTTCCTGCGTCTCGCGTCGTCCCTCACCGTAACGGAGCGAACGCGGAGCGGGGGAAGAAGGCGATGGCGAAGAGAACGCGAGGAGGAGGGCATGGCGAAAGCGTGAGAAGAAAGCGTAGGGCCGCGCAAACAGGCTCTGCGGTGACGATGGTTTCGAGATGGCGCCAAAGTAGCGTGCGTCATATGTTCACCGATGACGGCAACGATAAGGCATGAGGCGAGCGCGTCCACCGAATACTATATATATGAAAACAAAGCGCTGCATGAACGGAGGGCTGTCTGCGGCGGCTGCTGTGAAAGGCGACGTACCACGCGTCACCCACGCACTGCCTCGCGATGAGCGAGGCAGTCGCGCCACACTTCGCCGTTTGTAATGTGCCGCACGACACAGATTGTCTGCGCCAGCCAATATACCGCGAAATGAAAACACATCGAGCTGCGCTCAAATTACGCATTAGGGAGTATCGTAATCGTCGGTTAATTTCTTTGAACAGCGAAGCTGTTTAAGCCAGCCGTAATTTGTGGTTCGTATCAAAAACTATCGTCATCAGCAATGAAGAAATAAAAACTTTCTTGGCGAGGCGGGATTTGAACCCACACGCCCAAGGCGGGCGTCGTAACCACTAGGCTATACAGCTACGCGTGCAGAACATGCATTTATGCGAACCAAATGGTTAAGTTCGAGCGTCGTCGTCTTCGTCCACAGCTACCGCGTTCGCACGCGCTCATGCACATGCTCTGCGAGGTGAAGAAGAGGTTTTGAGCGCTATGCTCGGGAGAGAGATAAAGAAAATGAGAACGAGAGAAACGCATTCACGGAGCGGGTCTGCTGGAACGCGGTGTCGGCATTGGAACACGGTGTCGGTGTTGCAAGCTGCGCTAAGCAACGCGCAGTGACGGCCGTTAAGTCAGAGACGCGCGAAAAGACATTATCATCATCATGAGTAATAAGATGAAAAGTACGCGCGCACTTCCGGAAAATGCTGGGCTACGATCGCCCAGCTTCGCTGTTTCAAGCCTTGCGCGGCCGAGTTCAAGGTTAAGCGTTTTTTTATTGCGATAGCAATTATATGGACACTCAAAAGCAGATTTCTGCCGTCGCCGTCGCCGTGAGGTTCCGTATGACGTCAATGGAGATGAAATCGTCGCCGCGCGCCGAACGCTGTATGTGCGAGTGAAAGGGCGCGAGGGGCGCGCGCTTTCACGGGGAGTGAACGCACGGCGGAGAACAAACGCGCGTTCTGCGCCGTGCTCGCTTAAGGGCTGCAGAAGTAGGCGTCTCTTTCCTCCTTTACAATCACCATATATGTAGAGCAAACGCGCCTTCTTCCAACGCGCGAGAGGCCGTGGGGGAGGGGGGGAGGGGGGGAGGGGGAGGGAAGGGTAGGCACCAAGTGCCTATTTATATCAGAGGCTTCGGCAACAGTCACCAACGCCGCACGCATTTTGAGCGAACGCGGGCAAAACGCCGACGGCGTCGACAACAGTTCTGCGTGTTGCCGGTGCTGCTGCATGTCCAAGTATATACAGCTGATAAAGCTAATATCATTACTCCGTATAGCTCTCTACAAATTTGCTATCGCAATTGATGCTTCGCCTTTCAGGTGAAACTGCGACAACTTTTTTATGTCGAAATTACTTTTAGCTTTTCAATTCAGCGTTTGCTTCACTCTCACCCACACTGTTATTGGAAGTGTTATAACCGTTATAACAACATTAAACAAAAAAGCCGGCAGATCCCACGCCCTGTGGGAATCGATGTTATGTGAAGCAGTGTGCGGGGAGCCTACCAAGTTAACGAAACGACCATGAGAGCACCAAGACGTAGGCGGCTGTTTCATGACTTACATGACACGCATGTCATGACATTCACGTCACGAGTCCTCAAGAGTCCCTTTAGCAACGCCTAGGAGACCTTAAGGTAAAAGCCTTAGCCATGCCCATGACTATGACTTCAACCAGTGACCTTTAGCCTTTACCATCACTTAATTCCGCATCCGAACTCATTTCAGTGGTTTTTGAGTGTTAATCTTTTTTCGCCGAGTCATCGTCATTTTTGCTGAGTCATGCTCATGACTATGGCTTCTACCACCATCCTTTAGTGTTTCCTTCACTTAGTACCCACGTCAGAACCCATTTCAGTGGTTTCTGAGTGTTAATCGTTTTTCACTGAGTCATTCTCATTTTTGCTGAGTCATGCTCATGACTATGACTTCTACCATTACCCTTTAGTATTTCCTTCACTTAGTACCCACGTCCGCACCCATTGTAGTGGTTTTTGAGTGTGTTTTTTCGCGGGGTCATTGTCACTTTAGGCGGCTGTTTTATGACCTACATGACATGCATGTCATGCCATGTCATGACCAATCATTTATTCGTCATACACTGTTGTCATACTAAGCCAATTTTGGCGCCTACCAAGTTAACGAAATGACTACGAGAGCACCAAGACCTAGCTAGCTGTTTCATGACATACATGATATTCATGTCATGACCTATCATTTATGTCCGTCATACACTCTGGTCATAGTATGCCAATTTTGGTAAATATTAAGTTAACGATACTACCATGAGAGCATCAAGACGTAGACGGCTGGATAAATAGATAGATGCTGTCAAAGTGTCAAATGTTCGCCAAGAAATGATTCACATTTAAAAGGCGAAAGCTTGCACTAGGCCTCGCAAAGCTCAAGACACAGCGAAGCTGGCCGATTGATTGCGTTTCTTGGTTGTAGCTAGCCCAATCGGAGCATACAAGATGGCGAATTCGACAACACTGCGGAATATTCACCGATATCCAAAATGGCACACCCGAAGACAGCGTGGCTCACGTGGTGTGATAAAGTGATGGAATGGCTGCTTGTCACGCCACTCTCTTTCTGGATGTATCACGACGTTATTGCTTCGTGACGTGTAAGTGGTTCACCAAACAAAATATACCGCTGAACAGAATTGCAGCGGATTTCAACGACGCTATAACGCTGTCTTTGAGAGTCATCGTCAATGGTTTCTACCGAATTTTTCTTTGGAATCATGCAGCTGTGTATCGACATACTGCATCTTTGTAAAAGAGAGCGCTGTGACGTCACTAGTGCTCAACTACATCTGAGAAACTTTTGAATTTTGCACACATTTGTAACATTCGAACATGAAAATGAATGTATCGAATTTTTTTTTTTTTGCTGAGATAAAAATGAATAAACGCGCCTTTTTCGTCGTGCAATGGCGACCATTTATCCGTCGAGAGTTATTATACTTTGTTTTAAAGAACGGTAGATTAAATATACTGACACGTGTACTTATTTATCGTAAAGCCCCTATATTTATAAATATAGGGGCTTTAATTTATCCTTATCTCGGGGACCGCATTTCATCCACTAACAACTTAATCGCTCAGCGCAAGACGCGCCTGCACGATTGGAACTTACCAGAATGTTATCGATGGTTCTATCCGTTGCCAGTTGTCACGGAAGTTTGTGTAATCTGATTCTATGCGCCACGCGAATTGTGTAGTACTTTTTTGGAAGACACGCGGGCACCAGCGATTACTCTGGAACCTTCGATGACTCATGTATAAAAGCCTGCGCGCTTGGCCCGCAGATCAGATTTTCGACAAACGCCGACTGTGTTCGCCGCTATTGCTGTGCTTTGACTCTGTAGCCTGTGTTTCTGGGCACAGGTTCGCCTAATAAAGAGTTAGTTTCGTCATTCAGAGTTTTGATACTGTGTTCTTCACCGTCACTACCACGCGACAATAACAAAAAAAAAAAAAAACACACACACACACACACAATCCTAATTGCACACAATGTCGATGTGGTACTACTGTGGTTCTGTAAGTTAATTAATTGCAACACCCAGTAGCGGAAACAGTCCAAAGCGCAATATAACGTGAGAGTGGTATTGAGTTTCCACAAAGCTTTACTTCAAGAGCTTTACTCTGCACAACTGTCCACGGTGTTTGTAAGTATGCTGGTACAGCAAGCATGGGGATGGGGGTAATTATCGTTTCATTTGCGTGAGCTTAATATTTCTGGATTCAAACGGTTCTGAGACTTTGTAAGTTGGCCATTTTCAACAAAATATTCATTTACATATGCAACAATTTCCAATGACTATGCATGTGCACAGGCACTTACTGCCATGCTGTGTGGAAAAATACGAATGTTTGAAAATATAGCAACATAGAGAATAATTACTAACGCAACTACATGTCTGACGTCACAAGCACGAAGATTAGACAAATCCATGTACTACCATCATTCCCACAGTGGCGGAACCATCGCAGCGCCACTGGCAATATTTTGTAAGAAACACATTGGCCCATGAATACAGGTAACTACGGCAATGATGTTTCAATAAAAAAATCTTACGACATTTTAAGGATTTACCGTTTTCGCTCAATGAGTGGATATTCTTCGGAAGTCGTTTTTTGCAATTGCTGATTTAATTTCCTTGCGTGAGTGAAGTGTTAATATCCGGCCATTTAATGTGGTTGGTACACCAAGATTTTAGGCGTTTTGCATATCATGCATACGTTGTAGCACGAATAATTTTCTTGGGCGGTGTTCACGGGCAACCTCATAAGGGTTGCCACCAAGAACTAACAAGAAAAACAATTAGGGAAAAAATTTAAAGGACGTTTCGGCTGTTCATAATGAGACATATGCGAAAGAGTAGAAGGTTGTGAAGGATTGAAGGAAGGTGGCGCAAGCGTCGCGCTTACAAGTGTCGAGAGCTGCCGTCACTGTAGTTTAGAGTCTGCGCAGTAGTCAGGATGCACATTTACATTCAAGATCTCAATTGTCGGTCGCAAGGACACTTGCCTGCAGCCAGTCTATTTCGTGACCGGTAGAAACCGCGTTCTTGGCAATGGCGTTTGACGTAGTGTTTTTCTTTTAAAGACGATCGTCTTTTTTGGGCTAGCTAAACGCGAAAAACTTCGTTTGGCTGTCATTCGATTCAACCGCTCGGCCAAAACCAACCAAGCTACTAGCACTGGTGGCACGGGGTCATACACGTCAACATTATACAGCGCAAAGGCAACCTCAGGCCTATTTGAGGCAAAACATATGTACATACGTAACCGTGATCGGCGGCGTTCATTTAAGAATACACACTGGACTGGTTTTTACGTTAGTAAATGAAAAATCAACGCGTTCGAACATGGTGTCGGAAGACGCTATGCGTTAAAAACAAGCCGACTGAAGCCGCGGCTCTGTAGCCGCCTTTAAGCTATCAGTAATAAAAGGTCCCAACAGACCAGTCCCAACAGGACGTCAAGAACTATGCAGGCTACTTTCCTGTCTAAACAAGATGGCGACTGAGCAGGACGCTTGGAAACTCGACGGGAAGGTTGTCTGCGCGCACGAAAACGTGGACGCGCTTTTCTATATCCTTTAATGCAAGTCACATCGTGTTTTTCATAGGTTCGCAGGCGAAAATACTTAAAATACTGAAATGATGTGCGCTTTTCTCAACTTTCTTTTTGTCGCCGCGAGGTGGCGTCATGTCGCACAAGCGTCAAAAATAAGGCACTGTGGAATTACAATAGGTACGAAGTGGTGAGAGGGATTTGGAAAGGGGTGATGGTCCCTAGTTTGACTTTCGGCAATGCGGTCCTGTGCATGAGATCAGAGGTTCGAGCAAGGTTGGAAGTTAAGCAGCGAGGGGTAGGTAGACTGGCTCTGGGAGCACACGGAAATACACCAAATCAGGGGGTACAGGGTGACATGGGATGGACGTCATTCGAGGGCAGGGAAGCCAGCAGCAAGATAGAATTTGAGGAGCGATTGAGAGAAATGGCAGAAAAGCAGTGGGCAAGGAGAGTTTTCAGTTATTTGTACATGAGGAATGTTGACACAAAATGGAGGAAGCTGACCAGAAAATTGTCAATCAAATATTTGGACTGCAGGAGGGGTGCAAACCAGGAAACAGCGGTTAAGAAAAAGGTTAAGGAAACAGAGAGGGGTCTGTGGAAAACAGGGATGCAGACGAAATCAGCACTGGGCACATACCGAACTTTCAAGCAAGAAATTGCCAAAGAAAATATCTACGATAATTCTAGGGGAAGCTCTTTGTTGTTTGAAGCCAGGACGGGAGTATTGCGGACTAAGATGTACCGAGTCAAGTACCAAGGTATAGACACGTTGTGCTGTGCGTGTGGAGAAGAAGAGGAAACGGCTGAACACCTCATACTTTTCTGTAAGGGGCTTACACGCAACGGGGCTGATTTTTTCAAAGCATTGGGGTTTAGGGACAGTGAAGGCAAAATAGACTTTAAGCGGGTAGAAATAACCAAACAGAGGTTATCTGATTGGTGGATAAAATTAAGGCAGGGGTGAAATTTCACCCACCACAAAGTACAAATTATGTTAATAGTCATGGCTAGGTGGCGTATGCCACCGCCCGATTTAAAGGGTTCAGCCTCATCCATCCATCCATCCATCCATCCACGGGAAATTTGAATTAAATTCAGCAAAACCTCCATTGCATCCATCATGGGAGGAGTGAGATGGGAGGGGAAGAGCGTGAGGGGTGGGAAGGGGGAGAAGAGAGGGTGTTACGTATCAGGGGCGGCAGAAGACTATCGTCTTTCGACGTCATTTGCAGCGAAGCAAGCAGATAAGCGGCACAATTTTTTGGGATGTCATTGGCGTGTTGCTGCGATCTAATGCATAGGTGGGGCTTGTCAGTATACTGGCAAGCTGCTATAGTGTAGTGGTTTGGCGTAAACAGAACAGCGAAATATCGCATACGCGACATTGCAAACACATCATTAACGTGGCTTATCGCATCACCATTGCAGCGATTCCGAGCACCTGATCTTAATTAGAAATTACCGTTGTTACTCCACAAATCGGAATGAAACGTCAAATACGCCTTCGCGAAGCACTGTATCAGCTTCACCAAAAGCACCAGAGCACTGCCGTTGACTGGAAAACACGTACGCATCCAACGTCACTTTTCTGAGGCACTAAGCTTTGAAGTGCGCAAGCTGCGGAGTGCGCAAGTCAGACTTGCGGATCAGCGAGTTAAGCTTAGCGACATAGCGTACCTCGATGGACGAGCGGAATTGCCAACAAGGCCCGCGACCGTCGCGATAAAAGAGACTGCCACTCGCGCGGAGATGACTTTGCTCGCATGTGTAGAGCGCAAATGGGTTTATTTTGATATTATTCAGAAGAATGTGCCTTCGCGGACCAGTTAGGCCGAGTTAAGACATGTTGCTGGGTAGCGGCGATACATGCAGGCAGAGATGCTGAATGTTGGCCGAGTAGTAACACAGCCACGGAATGAGTTTTCGCAACTTCACAATACTGGCAGAAGCAACGCATACATCCGATTCATCCGTAGCGGACAAGATCACCATAGCATTATGTCGCGGCGCACAAGAGGATTACAGCCGCGAAAACATGCCCATTGCACATAAGTGGACGCCCACACACCGGGTGTTCAAAATTAAGCATTACGGAATTTTTTTAAAATGGCCTGTGGCAGGTAGCGTAATTCTTATCGTTGAGCTGGATTATTCGAGTAGGCGGGCATTAGTAGCACGATAAACCGAAACACATATTCAACTATTTAACAAAAAATGACTAATTAACTTCTTAGTTAATTACTTTACGACACATATTGCAATTTACGAACTGTAGCTGGTGAATTTAGAAGACTCATCCACTTGAAATGAACTTCCAGGATGACACCAGTTTCGAGATATTATTTGCCAAAGTGTCGGACGAAATACACGGGCGTTCCAGTTACTTTTGTGCTTCAATGCATGCATAAAATAGCATTTTTGTAAAAAAAAAAGTAAGTGGAACAACAGTGCATTTTTACGGCGAGTTTGATGGCGCATATCTCCAAACTGGTGTCATTCTGGAAATTCATTTCAGCCTGACAAGCTTACCGGCTACAATTCGTAAATTGTAATATGTATCGCAAAGCGATAGACTAAGAAGTTAATTAGTGATTTTTTGTTAATTAGTTTAATGTGTTTCGATTTCTCGTGCTACCAACGTCCGCCTCATCGAATAACCAAGCTCAATGATAAGAATTTTGCTATACCTGCCACAGGCGATTTCTAAAAATTCCGTAAAACTTAAAAATGAACATCCTGTGTAGTTTTCAGGTTACGGAGCAATCCGGCTTCGCGAAAGTCTGACACATCGGGACGAGACCAGCACAGGGAACGCTCACGATCTCCGGAATTCATCAGACCTTACGGCACTTTGCAAATGTACAGTTGGCTACGAAAACTTACCGGACGCGATTTCCACGACAAAACTGAACTTTCGCATTGTTAATACGTGCCGTTTATAGATTAATGGATCGTCGTGCAGGCACCCAAGAACCGCGTTACAGATTGCAGATTTGTGAGTAGTTGTACTACCTTTATTAAGCAACTTACGGTAAGGTCAGCAAGAACGTTCTACAAGGTAGCCAAGTTCGGCTACGGCTCGTTGCTTGGCTGCTGACTGATAGGCGCGGGCGCAGTGGCCACCCTGACGTCTTCGAGTGTAAGGTAGCGACGAATCAGGCTCCAGCAGTCCTCGCCGATGGTGTCCAGTTGAGGGCGACCATCTTGGCGGCGGTTGCACACGACGCTTCTCCGGACAACGCCTACGTGCCGCATGAAGCTGTGCAGGCCTTCGACGCTCCTAATCCCGCGTCGAGCCATGGTGGAGACCTCGGCCACGCTGAGGGACAGCCGTTTAGCGAGTTCTTCAAGCAGAGGAGGATGGCGCCGGACCCTCTCCAAGGCACAGATGCGGCGCCTGCGTAGGATTTGAACCCTGCCTAAATGTGTTCTTTACGTGCAGCTCGATTGTACCGCAAGCTTTCTCGTCAATTCGGCACCATTTCTATAAACGTAATAAGGAGACCATGCGGCAAATGTGCACTACGCACGATGGGCTTCGTTAAGGCTAAAGTTTTACTCTACCACTCTGTTCATCCTTTCTATGCCTGCACATCATTTGCCACAGACGCGGAACCGTATTTAACCAGGCGATATTGGTTTAACCGGGACCTTTACTAGGTGGACCATGGCCTTAGAGACGGGTGCCGCGCCAGAGCACTCCACCGGATCTCGGATGCCACGGCGGAGTAAGGGTCAATTAAAGCTACGACAATCGATGAAGACTTTGAAGTCCTTTTTTGTTTTTGCGTGGATGTCTGCGTGATGTGTCATGTCAATGACCTTTCCGCGGTAGACAGTCGAATAAATATTGCAGTTATAATGCGTTTCTTACCAGTTATAAGTAGTTCCATGTAAGAGTGGAGAGAACTGTACGTTTTGAGGAAGGGATGACATATTTTACGCGGATATCTTACGCCAGATTCATCGTCATCAGCCTATATTTATGTCCACTGCAGGACGAAGGCCTCTCCCTGCGATCTCCAATTACCCCTGTCTTGCGCTAGCTGATTCCAACTTGCGCCTGCAAATTGCCTAACTTCATCACTCCACCTGGTTTTCTGCCGTCCTCGGCTGCGCTTCCCTTCTCTTGGTATCCATTCTGTAACTCTAATGGTCCACCGCTTTTCCAAAAGAGTAGTTATTGCTTTTTATGTTAATGTATTCTACAGAATACTTTTGTCAATGAAGGCAGGAAAGAATCGTGAGCGAATCAATTATGAATCGGACACTAGCGCTAATCAATGTGTTATGCACAGGGAACATGGATGGCTGTGTCGAGTATTTTATTGCGATAGCAATTATATGGACACTCCAAAGCAGATTTCTGCCGTCGCCGTCGCCGTGAGGTTCCGTATGACGTCAAAGGCGATGAAATTGTCGCCGCGCGCCGAGCGTTGTATGTGCGAGTGAAGGGGTGCGAGGGACGCGCGCTTTCACGGGGAGTGAGCGTACGGCGGAGAACAAACGCGCGTTCTGCGCCGTGCTCCCTTAAGGGCTGCAGAATTAAGCGTCTCTTTCCTCCTTTACAATCACCATATATGTAGAGCACACGCGACTTCTTCAGACACGCGAAAGGCCGTGGGGGGGGGGGGGGGGGGGGGAGGGAGGCGACGTTTAGCTGCGGCACAAAATGCCTATTTCTATAAAAACATTGTGAGGCGAGAAGGTGGTAAAGACTTCCGACGCTGCTCGACGAGTGTCCCGTTCTGATCTCGTCGAAAACCTCCGAGCCGCCCCCAGAGGCTCCGGCAACAGTCACCAACGCCGCGCGCATTTTGTGCGAACGCGGGCAAAACGCCGACGGGGTCGACAACAGTTCTGTGTGTTGCCGGTGCTGCTGCATGTCCAAGTTTGTACAGCTGATAAAACTACTATCCTTACTCCGTATAGCTCCCTACAAATTTGCTATCGCAATTGATGCTTCGGCTTTCGGGTGAAACTGCAACTTTTTTTCAACGTCTGGAAATTTTTTTCTAAATAGTATAAAGCATATAACACAGTTCGGCCTGATCAGATGGATTAAACGAGGAGGAGGACATACTTGAGCAAGAAATCGCGATGCCCAGTTGCAAGCTGACCACGAGAATTCCATTGCTCGTGGAACTCCTGATTGGGCCATCATGCAATTTTTAACAATATGTATTGCGCTAACGAAGTGAACAGCGCAGAACAGTGTTGGGTGTAACAAAATAAATATCCGATTGTCTGCGTATACAATTCCCACAGACAGTTTGTGTCCTGGTGCTCCTAACTATTTGTTGTAAAATGAATTATTCAATGAAAGTGGCGGATTTTTCTGCTATAGAGCGTTGTTTTCAGAAGAATTCTCTGCGAGACAGGACTAATTGTTTTGGACTGCGTGAAGTACACTTCTGTATGCAGCTTTCTGTAGCTTAATCGCTCAGTATCCATATAGATGCTCATAAATGTGAAATCCCGGCATCCGCGGCTGGACGAGATTGCTTCTGGTGAATTATGTATGTGTTGGAGTGAGTGCGACGGAGTGTGATAATAGGTATGCTCTTTCGTTGGACGTGGCTGAAACGCGGGAAAAAGATTTTCCCGCTTAATAAGAATACTTCTTGATCCAAGTTGATCACCCAATGCTTATTCAGTTTTGTTTTTAATCATGTAATCTGGTAATGTAGCTACTCCCACAAATCACGAGGTTCCCTGATGACATGCATGTCATCATGAATGCATGTCACCCAAGCGTATATTTACTGTGTAATTTTCGCGCTGTTAATATTTCGTTTATATAATATCCTGTTGATTATACTGGCCAGTCCGGTTCTGTGGGTTGTTTTTTGAAATATACATCTGATTTTTTTCGAAACTAGCGAGCTCCTCTTGTTAGTTCCTGCATGGCATCCATTAGCAAAATTGCTATATATGTGTCACCTTATTTAAATTTTTTATTCATATATTATCTTCAATATGATACTAAATATAGCAGTGTGGTTGTTACATTCTTGCGGATTTATTGTTTCACCAATGTACTACTCCAAAAAGACATCTTAGTTAAATATCATAGATATTTCTCCTCCCACTTCGCTTACAATGACGGTATGTACTTTATCGATATACCATGACGACGCCCGTGCGGTTGACGTATCCATGCATGTGCGCTGTGGGGAGCTTTCCCTCTAGACTTGCTACCCACGATTTGACTCTTGTCAGGAGATGCGCAGTACTAGTCTGTCTTGTAGCATTTCAAGGGCATGATCACGTTATCCCTAATGATTCATTTGCATCATTTCAATCATGGTGTGAGACTTGGCAGATGCAAATTAATTTCCGGAAAACTGTCATTTACCAAACGTTCCTTCCCTATTTACCTATTCGTTTAATGGCTACCCTGCAGGAGATGTTTCACAGTATAAATATCTAGGTCTTCTATTCACTCAGGATTTATCTTGGTCGCATCACGTCGAACTCATGTGCAACCGTGCGCTTTGAAGGTTAGGCTACTTGCAACGCACATTACGTTCAGCCCCACTTAGCACACGACTCCTCACTTACAAAACGCTGGTTCGTCCAATACTGGAGTATGGCTGTGTCGTATGGAACCCACACAAAATATCTGACATCAAGAAAATTGAGTCTATCCAGAAGAAAGCTATACGCTTCATTTACCGTCGCTTTGACAGGCATTTTTCACCCAGTTACCATCTTCCTGGTCGTAAACTTACCAGTCTCTCTTCTCGTCGTCACGTTGAATCTTTGAAGTTTCTTTATACTCTAACTCCCCACGATTCCCCCTACTTAGCAAATACATCGCACCCGCTAGACCTACAACCACCAGACATCTCCACGAGTTGAATATGTCCACTTTTCACCGTCGTACTGATGCGTTTAAATGCAGCTTCTTTGTCCCTTGTATAGAATTGTGGAATGCTCTGCCTGGTTACGCCAGATCTTTACCACTCGATGAATTTTTATTGTATATTAGTAATCATTGATGTTCAGTGCTCTTTGTTATGTTTTTCGATGTATTGTATTTCCCCACTCGTGCGACAGTCCTTCGGGGCTGCAGTATGTTGAAATAAATAAATAAATGTTGTATATGCATGCGCGATTGAATTGAGAATGTACTGACCTGTCCAGAGGCCGTCCTTGCATGAACTGAGCAGCACGCGTGAGAATGTCGCTGTTTCGACGCACAGTGTCCCAGACAGCAAAGAAGCACTGGCCGGTACTTTCATCACACGTCCATTCTGTGTTCGTGTTGACCTTGAGGAGAATGTAGTTGTCCCCAATGTTAACCGAGAGGAACCGAAAGAAGGACGCGGTCACTGTGTCGTCGTCGGCTTCAAAGTACGCTCTTCGTATAGTCTTGCTCAACCTAAAGACGTCAGCCAACTGTTGTATTTTGTGATCGTCCAGGCTATTGCCGCCCATGTCATAGTCCACGTCTACTCGCAACTCTATTATGTTTCTGCTTCTAGAGAGCGACTCGGTGATTGCCGTCCACGATCTGGTTGCGCCATCGTCCACGTCATCGTCATCAGTATACAAGGAGAGATGGAGTTTTCGAAGTAGCGGCGCTGCACGAATGTACGATGCGACGACCGAGCAAAGCTCGTCGTGATCCGTGCAGACGTGCAAGCGTACAGACGTCACGTGATTTGATGACAGCAGCAGGCCGCAAATATATTGCACGTCTTCGGGGGAGCAATGCAATTCGACCTTTGAGAACGCCTTTGATTGGATTAAATCCAAATCACTGGTAGCGTTGTGAGTGCGAAGAGAAACTTTCGTCTCTGCCCCGCTTTCTTCGAGCGCACGGCACATTCCTCGTAAATGCTGACAAGCACCTTTGTGCACGTCAACGGTTAGCTTCTGCAGCCGCTCTTTCCTGGACATCGTCCAGAAGAAGTGCACCCACTGCGACGGATCCAGGAGCGAGAAAGGCACGAGGAGTCTTTCGAGCGCTTCGTTGCTTTTGAGTGCGTCGAGCAAGCAGACACAGTTAATACCTCGTACAACTGCTAGTGTGGTCGAGCACACCATCTTGAAGCTGCGTAGAACTTTGTTTTCCGTAAATAAGCGCGCAGCTAGGGGTACTGTGACAGTGCTAAAGAAAATGCAATTGAAGTTCAAATTCTGGATGGTCTTGTTCCGAATAAGGCCTTCGGCCGACCATCTGAAACTCTTTCGCCTGTTGCCAGTGCTCGCCGTGATGGTCAGTGTGATCAGCGTGGTATTGTACATTAGGTATTCCGCGAAATCATCTGGCTCTGCGGAAGTTATCACAGATCCGTGTACTGATAACTCTTTCAGCACCGAGTTTGATTTGAGCGCTGTAAGCAGCGCGCCGGAGATATCGCCGTCTGCACATACTTGGGAAATTCTGAGAACTGTCAGGGAAGGGCAGAACGACAATAGCGTCGACAACACAGACTTCTTTTTTTCTTTACTCGACGACAATTTCGCAAATTCGAGTTCTTCGAGTCCCCCGAGGGAGCATAATTGAGCGTAGAGGTCCTCGCTGTCAGCAATGCACAAGGATTCCATCTTCAGCGTCCTGATGTACGCATTGCGTTTAAGGCCGTCGTAGAGCGCCTCGCGACCAGACCCTTCGTAAGAGAGAACGCAGACATGCTGAAGGCAAGAATGAGTCTTGAAAAGCCAGCGCAGAAGAGCGTTCGCTTGGCGCAGCTGTGCTTCGTCAGCTTTGGGCCACAAGAGGTGTTCGTCTTCCAGGCTCGAGATGCACAGCTGATCAGCCCATCGTCCATACATTTCTCGCAGTTGCAAGTTGGCGTGAAATAGGATCTCATTGAAGGCGGGGAGATGGTCGATGATGTCACATTTTCTTCTCTGGGTTGCAGTGCAATGTGTGAGCAAGGGACCGATTGGTGTTCCAGTGAAGTAGCCCGTGGCGGTGCATAGGTCAGCGGGAACTAGGCTGCCCGACTGTGCAGTGCTGCTCTCTGGTGGTCGGCCTTCGGGACTGAAGTCAGCACTGGCCATTGAACCTGCATGGAGCAAAAAGCGTCCATCGTTCGTTCATTGACCATTATAAAACCGGGAGTTTGAACTCGGAACTTGTATCCTTTGAGGTTAGTTTCATCTGCTGAAGTATTATTCCCCGAGTAGATGTACGCTTGTTTGACAAGGAAGAAATGAACCGATGAATGGAATGGCAAAGTCTTCATTCTAGAATTTCGCACGTGGAATGCTGCGACAGTGCGTTGCTGTGACGTTAGAAAATATAAATACTACGTTTTTGCGGATGTGGGTCCTATTTGTTAAGAAAGTGTTTCCAGAAATAGCCATGCTTAGCCGTTACTAGGTTCTCTTAGGATGTTGTTAAATCCTTGTTGATTGATGAAGTATTAAGTGCATGCTTTTACCCATCCTTAATAGACACTGTCCAAATATGATGACTCGATCCATGAGGTGCTTGCAGTATATTTGAACATATTCATTTTCTTTTCGGAAGCAAATACAAGAAGTACATTGTATAAAATAATCGCTTTGTTCGCATTATTATTTTGCTGAAAGTTTTGGATGGTTACGATTGCAGCGCATGCATCTTACACTTTTCTTTTTTGCGTGTGTGGAGCCGTACGCCGTTTAGTACGCAGTGGCAAGAGAGAAGTCCACGGAGGAACGATCGGTGCAGCAGCATACACGGTGACCCTCTGATGAACCGAAGTAAACAATTCTAATTCGGAGTCGTATCAGTAGAGATAGATAAACAGCACTGAAGATGGGGGAGGGGGGGGTACGTTAGGGGGGCGGCACTCAGCAAAACGGCAGTAGCTCCTCGGACGTCTATTATTTTGTTGCGTGAACGTAACCAACACATAAGACAGGCGCTCAGGTCTGCAATTTTTTTAATGAACCGACCTCACGGCTGATTACAGTCATGCTATGCCCACCCTCGTGTGCGCAGGGGTAGTTCTACCTCCTTCTGCCCTTTGTTATCCTTGTAACAGCGTTCACACTTTATAAGGTAGCAGGCAGACTCGCTTCTTGAAGTTGACGTTTAAGTTTGAATTTATTCACACACAAAACATTAAGACATAAATATGGTGTACAGACGAGGGTTCCAAAGTAGTAATACTGAAAACGGGATTGTCGGTTAGAAACTACGACAGAATTGTACAATTGTTGGCAGCGTAACAGTGGGTGACGTAGCAGTATATTAGTTACAATAAGGGTAAATGATAGTAAAGAAACAAAACCTAAGAAACAATGCTCTAACTCGATGTAGTGGAACAGAAATGACAACGGAAGTGTCAAAAATTATGCAATTTCTAAACATAGAAAAAAAAGACAAGAACATACAAAGAAAATGGCGCAGTGTGGACAACGCAAAAAAATCAGTTACGTGATACTTATTAGTTAGGTGACTTGAAAATACAAATGTTTAATTAGGAAACATTAGAAGAGGTTAGCAGAAATCTTTTAGCGAAGTTTTGAAACACTGAAATGTAGGTATATCAGAAGAAGCCAAGAAAAAAGACACCAAGGACAACATAGGGGGAAATCACTTGTACTTACTAATTGAATTAAAGAAATGATGAATTAATAAAAATGAAAATGGATGAAAATATTGGGAGGACGCTTAAGCAGGCTTCGCTTTTAAGAGTGCAACGCGATAGCATTCAAAGATCCCCGACTGCTTCTCACGCTTCCCGACAACTGCAGCTTAAGAAACCGTAAAGGTTACCGGGAAACACTGGCGGCGAACGCTATGCACGAAGGCGAGCTTTCTGGTAGAAAAGTGGCCTATTGCGTGGGCCGATTCCAGAGATACCGCACAGCCGCGCCAAGCATAATTTTCAGGTTTCCGTTTTTGTTTCGTACTTTTAATGTTTCAGTGTGAGAAGATTGAACATAAAGGGCATGGGCTGTGGGTGTTTTGTTTCATGAAATTTGTTTTTGGATTGTCATTCTCAAATTTCCGAGGAATAGCTTTGCCAAGAATGCAACACAAGGTATGATCAGCATTAATAATAGAACGGTCTGGCATACCTAAATATATTTGGAGGGCCTGCGTGGTTGGGGATGATTTTCTCGGCCGCGGGCGCCAATGCCGACGCCGACACCGGATCTTCTGCGACATGGGGCCCTTAACGCTATCGCGTTAAAAACAACTGGCCGCAGTTGGGGAACGATCGCACGTCTTCGCATAACGCGTACGATGCTCTTACCATTGAGCTACCAGGCAGCCGTTTTCCCATCCACTTTCTGGGGTATTTATGTTTTACTACTAGAACTAACCCTGGGAATGTTAGCCAGCGCCACCACTCACAAACCTTAGCGGTGGATGTGGAACATCCTTTCTGCCGCAGGCGTCACGAGTGTTGCAACCGTCCCTGACGTTATTCGCACAACATATTACCTAGTGTGTGTTACTGCATTTCATCACTTTACTGTTCTATTGTGTATTTTATTTTTACTGTTTAATATCTTGTTAAAATGTTGTATTCCTGATGCTGGCTGCAGAGCTTCAACCTACACCCTTATTTCTTTTGTGTACATTTTGCCAGTTTTGTGAAGCTGCTTAATGCTTTTTCCAACCTTACTACAATCCCGATACCGGGATTGCACTATCAATAACTAACTAACTAACTAACTAACTAACTAACTAACTAACTAACTAACTAACTAACTAACTAACTAACTAACTAACTAACTAACTAACTAAATAAGGGTTGAATCGAGTTCGATACGGGTGGTAGCAACCGACAAAAATAAGTGTTTATATGCTGGTCGGATAGACTTTGATAAGAATAATAATGACACCGCGCTGCGTGGAGATGAGCAAGTGGCATATTTATTACGCATACTTAAACTCCAGTGGAGTTTCTGCGTGAATTTTTTATATTCGTGAGAGCCTCTGCCCCTCATAGGTAGCACTCGGCTGCAAATGTGGCGGGTGGGTGGGTCCGTCCGTCCGTCCGTCCGTCCGTCCGTCCGTCCGTCCGTCCGTCCGTCCGTCCGTCCGTCCGTCCGTCCGTCCGTCCGTCCGTCCGTCCGTCCGTCGGTCGTCCGTCCGTCCGTCCGTCCGTCCCCCGTCCGTCCGTCCGTCCGTCCGTCTCGTCCGTCGTCCGTCCGGCCGTCCGTCCGTCCGTCCGTCCGTCCGTCCGTCCGTCCGTCGTCCGTAGTCACGTCTGTCAGTGTCTGTCTGTTGTCGTCTGTCTGCTGTCTGTCTGTCTGTCTGTCTGTCTGTCTGTCTGTCTGTCTGTTGTCTGTCTGTCTGTCGTCTGTCTGTCTGTCTGTCTGTCTGTCTGTCTGTTCTGTCTGTCTGTCTGTCTGTCTGTCTGTCTGTCTGTCTGTCTGTCTGTCTGTGTCTGTCTGTCTGTCTGTCTGTCTGTCTGTCTGTCTGTCTGTCTGTCTGTCTGTCTGTCTGTCTGTCTGTCTGTCTGTCTGTCTGTCTGTCTGTCTGTCTGTCTGTCTGTCTGTCTGTCTGTCTGTCTGTCTGTCTGTCTGTGTCTGTCTGTCTGTCTGTCTGTCTGTCTGTCTGTCTGTATGTCTGTCTGTCTGTCTGTCTGTCTGTTGTCTGTGTCTGTCTGTCTGTCTGTCTGTCTGTCTGTCTGTCTGTCTGTCTGTCTGTCTGTCTGTCTGTCTGTCTGTCTGTCTGTCTGTCTGTCTGTCTGTCTGTCTGTCTGTCTGTCTGTCTGTCTGTCTGTCTGTCTGTCTGTCTGTCTGTTTCTGTCTGTCTGTCTGTCGTCGGTCTGTCTGTCTGTCTGTCTGTTCTCGGTCTGTCTTGTCTGTGTCTGTCTGTCTGTCTGTCTGTCTGTCTGTCTGTCTGTCTGTCTGTCTGTCTGTCTGTCTGTCTGTCTGTCTGTCTGTCTGTCTGTCTGTCTGTCTGTCTGTCTGTCTGTCTGTCTGTCTGTCTGTCTGTCTGTCTGTCTGTCTGTCTGTCTGTCTGTCTGTCTGTCTGTCTGTCTGTCTGTCTGTCTGTCTGTCTGTCTGTCTGTTGTCTGTCTGTCTGTCTGTCTGTCTGTCTGTCTGTCTGTCTGTCTGTCTGTCTGTCTGTCTGTCTGTCTGTCCTGTCTGTCTGTCTGTCTGTCCTGTCTGTCTGTCTGTCTGTCCTGTCTGTCTGTCTGTCTCTGTCTGTCTGTCTGTCTGTCTGTCTGTCTGTCTGTCTGTCTGGTCTGTCTGTCTGTCGTCTGTCTGTCTGTCTGTCTGTCTGTCTGTCTGTCTGTCTGTCTGTCTGTCTGTCTGTCTGTCTGTCTGTCTGTCTGTCTGTCTGTCTGTCTGTCTGTCTGTCTGTCTGTCTGTCTGTCTGTCTGTCTGTCTGTCTGTCTGTCTGTCTGAATTTCTGCGTGAAATTCTGCGTGAATTTTAGAATTTTGAATTGCTGGAATTTCTGCGTGAATCTATCTATCATAGATAGATAAATAGAAAACTGTCTCGCACTCTTCTCACACCCCATTCCTACGCTGACCAACTTTTTTCCTACACCGCCATTGGTTGGCGAGCCTCACGCCGCTCTCTTACTGCAACGCGAGTATTGGACAGCACGACTTAGGTCAACCTCCTCCCCGTTTAGTAGCACAATGAATTGGGCTAGTTGGTGTGCCTCCCCTCACACACCCTTTCACACAGAGAGAGAGAGAGAGAAACGAAGAGGGAAAGGTAGGGAGGTTAACCAAGGGCGTGCCCGGTTGGCTACCCTACACTTGGGGAGGGGAAAGGGGAAGAATAGATAAGGACAGCATTCTCACAGGGGTAAAGGGGTCACTTAACCCCTTTCCTCCTGTTGAGCTCTTCTTTTCCTCTCTTCTCCTGCTAGGTCACGTGGCCCCTCTTTAGCGCACCGACAATGAAGGCACAGGGTCCGCATAAACAGCTTCGCTGTAAACCCTCTGTTCTTACCCTTGCGCCTGGGACATCTGTGGGTCCCAGGTGTGACAAGGGTCGTCACAGGTCCCGGAGCCCACCACCCGGAGTCCACAGGGGTATGGGTCATTGCGCTCGGACCCTTTATGCTCTATCTCCGGGATCGGTCCACGAGACCGTAAGTTTTGCTCGCACACATGAAAATTTCACGGTACGCTATTCATAAACAGCTTTGCTGTAAAAGGGTTGGAGTGCATACGGAAGGCATTATCAAGTCATCACTGGAAGCTTACCACTGTCGTTGCCAAGAAAAGTGTACAACCATTGCACTCTGCCGGTGCTAACATATGGGGCAGAAACTTGGTGGTTAACAGAGAAGCTCGAGAACAAGTTGAGGACCGCGCAAAGAGCGATGGAACGGAAAATGTTAGGCATAACGCGAAGATACAGGAAGAGGGTGGTTTAGATAAGAAAGCAAACGGGGATAGCCGACATTCTAGTTGACATTAAGAGAAATAATTAAGAGTTGGGCAGGCCATGCAATGCGTATTTACGATAACCGGTGGAACATTGGAGTTACAGAATGGGTGCCAAGAGATGGAAGCGCAGTCGAGGACGGCAGAAAATTACGTTGGGTGATAAAATTACGAAATATGCAGGCGCAAGTTGGAGTCAGCTAGTGCGAGACAGCGGTAATCCGAGATCACTGGGAGAGACCTTCGTGCTGCAGTGAACATAAAATAGGCTAATTATAGTGATCTATCTAATAGCTTGGGCCACTACGTATGGGCTCGTGGTCGCAATGCCGTCGTGGTCATTGAATTGCTGACGTTCCCGCTTTGACATCCGACACTATTCCGCCGTTGTCACGCCATGGTCGGAATACAGTCGTTGTCCTCTTGTTGCCGCATGTTATCATCGTGACGTTGTCGTCATTATACCAGATAATTTAAGAATCGAACGAATCTCATTATCGTCATGCCGTCGTTGTTACACGCCTTTGTCGTTCCATCAATATCATCCCTTGTTCTTCATTCCACGGTTACTGCGCCGGCGTCGTACATTCGTCATCATGCCTCCCCACGCGCATGGGCGACCATGAGAAGCGAGTGCAATAGCAAAGGGGGTCGATATCGGAGTATGTGGCATATATAACTAAATCAACGGTAGCCTCAGAATTACCACTACACGCGTTAAATAAACGTGGCTTCGGGAATATGGCCTGTCGCTGCACTGCTCGATTGCCATTCGCATTACCGTCGGCAGTCACCGTGAGATGAGTCATGACATGTGTGTCATGACAAATGGTATGAATGACATGATTCAGAGTGAATCATAATAAAATTTTATTGCTACATACGAAGTTATTACAACATGTAATATACAGGAGGAGGTCGTGTAGTCGGAGACTGAATTGGGATTTCCGTCGTCGAGGTCGTTTCCTTATATATATATATATATATATATATGTAAAGAGGTTTATTGGGCGAATCCAACAAACAGGCGGCAGCTCGGAACAGTAGGCAGGGAGAACAAGATGGTGGTGTCCGAACGCCAATCTCGTGCCTTCTCCTCGTGATGATGATCGCCGGGATGTCCTTCTCTTCATTTCTTCATTATAATTGCCCCCGTCGAGAAAGGAGGAGCCATCCTGGCGATCTAACAGGTGGGGACAAGAGGGTCGAAGTACGGCTTGAGGCGGTCTACGTGAACAACATCACGTCCACGTCGACGACGGTCGCCGGGCGGCGTAAGAGGGTCAATGACGTAGTTTACGGGAGAGGTACGCTCGACGACGCGGTAGGGACCATGATAATTGGAAAGCAGTTTGGGTGACAAGCCAGGAGCGCAGGGCGGTACATGAAGCCAGACAAGTGCACCAGGAGCGAATGGTGCGACAGGAGGGCGGTCGTCATCGCGGGCGTTTTTCTGGCGTTGTTGGTCGGCCGTAGTAAAGCGCTTGGCTAGTTGTCGGCAATCTTCAGCGTAACGGGCGGCTTCCGACACGGGCGTGTACTCTGAGGCATCTGGTGCGTATGGCAGCAACGTGTCGATTGTGTGCGACGGCTGGCGACCGTACAGAAAGAAGAAAGGGGAAAAACCGGTTGTGACTTGCGTAGCGGTGTTATACGCGTATGTCGCAAATGGAAGAACCAGGTCCCAGTTCGTTTGATCAGATGCGACATGTGTCGCAAGCATGTCGCCCAGTGTCCGATTAAACCGCTCAGTCAGACCGTTCGTTTGAGGGTGGTAGGCAGTACACGTCCGATGTACAATATTGCACTGGTGGAGAAGTGCTTGAATTACATCGGAGAGAAATACGCGGCCACGGTCACTGAGGAGTTCACGAGGAGGACCGTGTCGCAGCACAAAGCGATTGAGGATGAAGGAGGCGACGTCCTGTGCTGTCGCCGTAGGAAGAGCAGCGGTTTCGGCGTATCGCGTAAGGTGGTCGACAGCAACGATAGCCCATCGGTTTCCCGCTGTGGTCAAAGGTAAAGGTCCATATAGGTCAATTCCAACGCGGTCGAATGGGCCGTCTGGGCACGGAAGGGGCTGTAATGAACCTGTGGCAGGATGCGGTGGTTTTTTGCGTCGCTGACACTCGTGGCAGCCGCGAATGAACTTGCGGACAAAGCGAAACATTCCGCGCCAGTAGTATCTTTTGCGTAAACGTTCATATGTCTTGAAGACACCGCCGTGAGCACACTGCGGGTCGGAGTGAAAGGACGCGCAGATTGTAGAGCGCAGCGTTCGGGGGATCACTAGGAGCCACTTCCTACCATCTGGCGAGTAGTTCCGCCGGTACAAGAGGCCATCACGAATGCTGAAATGCGAAGCTTGGCGTCGCAGTGGTCGAGTGGGCGAAAGGGTGGGTGCCTCGGATAAAACGTCAAGAAGCGAAGCGATCCATGGATCGTGGCGCTGTGCAGAGGACACGGCGGCGACGTCAAGAGCTGGCAGTGGTTGGTCTATAGTGGATATGGACGCAGTTTCGGTGGATAGCGGTGACCGCGACAGTGCATCAGCATCGGCATGCTTGCGTCCGGAACGATATATAACACGGATATCAAACTCTTGAAGTCGAAGAGCCCAGCGGGCAAGGCGACCTGACGGATCCTTCAGCGAAGACAACCAACATAATGCATGATGGTCCGTAACTACATCAAACGTGCGGCCATATAAGTATGGGCGGAACTTGACAAGCGCCCAGACTATTGCCAAGCATTCTTTCTCGGTGACGCTATAGTTTGACTCAGCCTTGGTGAGCGTTCTGCTGGCGTATGCGACGACATACTCTGGGAACCCAGGCTTTCGTTGTGCGAGAACAGCACCCAGGCCGACACCGCTGGCGTCTGTGTGAACCTCAGTTGCGGCCTTAGGATCGTAGTGGCGCAGTATAGGTGGTGACGTGAGGAGACGACGGAGGGTGGAGAAGGCTTGGTCACACTCAGAAGACCACGACGAGAGACTGGTGGCGCCACTTAAAAGTTGGGTCAAAGGCGCAATTATAGAGGCAAAGTTGCGCACAAACCGGCGAAAGTAGGAGCATAACCCTACGAAGCTTCTTAACTGCTTTATAGTCGTCGGTTTGGGAAAGTCGGTGACGGCACGTAGTTTAGCCGGGTCCGGAAGTACACCGTCCTTTGATACGACGTGACCGAGAATTGTAAGTTTTCGCGCAGCAAAATGGCACTTCTTCAGATTGAGTTGGAGCTGAGCGTTCTTCAGACAAGTCAGGACATGGTTGAGGCGTTCGAGATGGGTTGCGAAATCTGGCGCAAAGACAACAATGTCGTCGAGGTAGCAGAGACATATGTGCCACTTCAAACCCCGCAGAACCGAGTCCATCATGCGCTCGAAGGTGGCAGGCGCATTGCAGAGGCCGAAGGGCATGACATTAAATTCATATAGACCGTCAGGTGTGACGAAGGCTGTCTTTGAACGGTCGGCCTCTGCTAAAGGCACCTGCCAATACCCGGAACGCAAATCTAACGATGAAAAAAACTCGGCACCTTGTAAGCAATCAAGGGCATCGTCAATTCTGGGCAAAGGGTACACGTCTTTCCGAGTGACCTTGTTTAGGCGCCGGTAATCCACGCAGAAGCGAATCGAGCCATCTTTTTTTTTAACGAGAACCACAGGGGATGCCCACGGACTTTGTGAAGGGCGAATAACGTCGCGTTTAAGCATATCGTCAACCTGGTCGGTAATAACTTGACGTTCCGCGGTGGAGACACGGTACGGACGTTGTCGCACTGGTGAGTTGGAGCCGGTGTCGATGTAGTGAACAATGGTAGAAGTTCGGCCAAGGGCACGTTGGGCAACATCGAAAGACTCGCGGAACTGGTAGAGCAGCTGGAGAAGAGCAGAGCGTTCAGATGGCAACAGTCCGTCTGCGATCGACGAATTGAATAGGTCGGCAGCTGGTATATCAGAAGGGTTAAGAGCACTGACGGCGTCGAGGTCGCGTCGAGCGGAATCTTGCTGCACGGAAAAAATCTGTCCGATATCAATGGGTTGCACGCATCCAAGGGATTCACCTTTAAGCAGTTGGATGGGATACGGAAGAGGATTTGTGAGGCAGAGTGCGCTTGTTCCATTCGAAATAGACAGGGTCGAATAAGGCAGAAGAAGTGGCTTCCGACTTAGAAGGAGGCGTGATGGTTCAAAGAATGCAGCTTCGTCACATATGCTGTTGCAGAACACTGGGAGCAAAACAGCTGATGTCGGCGGAATTTCTGTGTCCTCTGTTACGACTAGTTTGTGGGCGGCTTGATGAATGTGGTTGTAGGGCGGGTCACACAAGGGGAAGAGCTCAAGTTCAGATCTGGCACAATCAATAACGGCGTGATTGCACGATAGAAAGTCCCAGCCAAGTATGATGTCATGCGAGCAGGATGAAAGGACGATAAACTCAACAATATAGTGTTCTTTAGCAATGATAAGTCGAGCAGTGCAGGCGGCTATAGGCCGAACAGGGTCTCCATTCGCTGTACGTAAGGGCATCATCTCAAGAGGCGTAGTCACTTTTCGCAGCTTGCGGCAAAGTTTGGCATCTATAACAGAAACGGCAGCACCGGTATCGACAAGAGCATACGCATGGGTGCCTTCAACAAAAACTTCGACAATATTCGACGGCAAATTTCGAGGACTTGAGCATTTCGACAGCGCAGTTCTTGCCTCTTGAACTGCGGGGGCTAGTTTCCCTCATTTTCAGGGGCTGGTCGACGACGCATGGGCGACAAGGAGCGGCGACGGGGTGAAGGTGAGCGACGAGACGTGGGTTGCGGATAGTCACGTGAAGACGTGCTTGTTTGGGGATCCGGACTTTCATAACGAGAGCGGGGACGATCCATGTAGTTCGGTGAACGGGCGTCTGAGTATCCTGGGGCACGACGATGGCAGTGTCGGGCGATATGACCAGGGCCGCCGCATGCAAAACAGATCGGCCGGTTGTCGCGCGTTCGCCAGGGATTTGCATTGATGGGAGCAGCCCATGTCACGGACGGCTGAGTCGGTGCTGCAGCATACGACACACCATGGAACGGTGAGCGCTGTTGTAGCTGCTGCCGCTTTACTACCTCAGCGTAACTAAGAGGCGCGGCGACAGGATGCTGCTGAATGGGCACCGGCGTGGCCTCGGAAATCTGTTCTTGAATGACATGTCGAAGCACGGGAGCCAACGGGATTGGTTGCTGCAGTTGCTGCTGCTGTGGGAGCTCCTGACGTTGAGCAAACGGCAGGAGAGACAACTGACGGGCCACCTCCTCACGCACAAAGTCTTTCATTTGTGCGAGAAGGTATGACTGGTCAGGCACGACGTCCAGGGCAGCGAGTGGTTGGTTGTACGTCTGAGGTGAACGTCGGGTGAGAGCTCGCTGCCTTCTCAATTCGTCATAGCTCTGGCACAGGGTTACCACCTCAGACACAGTGCCAGGAGACTTCGCAAGAAGCATTTGAAAAACATCGTCGTCGACACCCTTCATAATATGCTGTATTTTGGTACTTTCGCTCATTGAGGCATCGACGCGCCTGCAGAGATCGATTATGTCCTCAATATAGGCGGTAAATGTTTCATTGGGTTCCTGTGCCCGTGTGCGCAGCCGTTGTTCGGCGCGTAACTTCCGCACGGCAGGGCGACCGAAAACGGCAGATATTGCCTCCCTGAAAGCGGACCAGTTCTCAAATTCCGATTCGTGGTTCGTATACCACAGCTTCGCCACGCCAGCCAGGTAAAAGTTCGCGGTACTCAACTTAGCAGCGTCATCCCACTTGTTGGGTCCACTAACTTTTTCGTAGGACGACAGCCAGTCCTCGACGTCCTGGTCTTCCGTACCCGAAAAGACCGGGGGGTCTCGCTGGCGAACCGGCCCGGGGCAAACAGTGGCCGGGAGAGGTGGCGGCGGTTGGGTAGCGTCAGCTGGCATGGTCGAGTGCAACGTGCGGGATCGGAGTTCCAGGGTGCCGGCGATGTGCGTACCCAGCACCTCCACCAAATGTAAAGAGGTTTATTGGGCGAATCCAACAAACAGGCGGCAGCTCGGAACAGTAGGCAGGGAGAACAAGATGGTGGTGTCCGAACGCCAATCTCGTGCCTTCTCCTCGTGATGATGATCGCCGGGATGTCCTTCTCTTCATTTCTTCATTATAATTTATATATATATATATATATATATATATATGGATATGAACGATATGCATGCGTCACCTCACAAGGATAACATGGCAAAAATTTCATTACATGATGACATGCATACATGACCTGACATAGATGGCATGATATAAATATCATGACATGGTCGACATGGGTTGCATGGCATGCCAGGTGCGTCATGACATGAATGACAAGACAAGCATGCACATGTCATGTCATATCACATGCTTGTCATGGCATGTGTGTCATGATATACTATGGAATTCATGATGCCGACTTGGTCGTTTCTTTAAATTTATATACAGGCTGTCCCAACTGTCACGCACCAAGATTTAAATATGAAAATGCCACGTGGCGGGACAGAACCAAGGCAGTGTTGTTTGCCGTCGCTTGTAGATACTCAGATTATTTTTTATATTCTGACAAATTACGTAATTAGTCTTAATTAATCAATCAACTCCTCAAATATTATTAGATGAAGAAGTGTCAATGTGAAAATTGTACACCAACGTGAAAAAGTCTCGATATAGCTTTCTGTTGCTCAATACGTGCTGCATAAAAGTGTTTTTTTTTTCGAGCGTGAAAGAAACCCGCGAATCCGCGCAAGTGCCTCGAGCGGCCAGTCGCGCGGCAATTTTGCGTGTATTCGCGGCCTCCGTTCACGCTTGAAAAAAAAAAAAAACACTTTTATGCAGCACGTATCGAGCAACACAAAGCTGTATCGGGGAATTTTTCATGTTCCATCGTAATGTAATTAGGCCGAATGCAAAAAGAAAAAGTATCTCCAAGCGATGGCAAACAACATTACCTTGGTTCTGTCCAGCTACGTGGCATTTGCATATTTTAAAATCTTGGTGCATGATAGTTGGGACACCCCGTATAATGCGCTGTTGCAGTGCCGCATTTTAACGTTCAGCGAGGCGTATCCACGTGAAAATGTGTCCGACATTTTCGTGTGCTCTGCATTTGCAAATGGTAGTTGAACAAGGACAACGTTCCTCGGAAACACCAACGAAACCTTCGTATGGACCGACTCTGACAGCGCGTGGGATCGACATAAATATTATGCTAGGTATTACAGGGAGGAAGCATGATGCATTTTCACCGATGGGATACAGAACTGCTAGCTTTTGTGTAACGTCTAATGACACAAGAAATGCGCAGCAAACTATTGTAGGCCAAATTGTATTGTAAGAGTGGCAGTATGGCCTTACCGTTCCCTCAGTTTCGCATTTTTCGTGCCAAACACGCCAGAAATAATGTGGCAAAATACGCTTTGGCGGGGTGAATATATAAAAAGGATGCGTACTTCGTGCGCTTTGAAAGCGGTACAAGTTTCCCACTATGACGCAGCGCCTATATGACGCAGCTTTAACACGTATTAGTCGAGCTTTGAGGCCATCCGCGAACGCAGCTGAAGCAGTCGCCATAGAATCGTGCGAGCCTCTCTCTTCTTCTAGTTTTAGTGATACACAAGCGGCCGAACATGTGCTGTCACTGGAGTGAAAATTTCGTGAACGTCTTTGTAGTGTACGGCAGTACCACGAGATGGCAGCACTGAATCCTCTAAGCGTTCAATAAACGCGGTCGGGGACTTGCCCGCCCGGAGAGTTACCTGCTGTGTCACTCGCCCGCTCTACATGGTGTCAGAAGTGGGATCGGGACCATCGCGTCTCGGCTGATCCCGTACTTGCGGCTTCGACACACACGCTCTGGCCCCGCCACTCTCCGTCGAGGAAGTCAACTTTCCTTCGCCATGGCTACCGGTACAGGCTCTACCGGAACGCTCGCTGCTTCGTCGGCCGCTGCGTCTCTACATGCCATGGCCCAGCTGCGTCCACCACCGGCGTTTGACTTTGACAACCCCAGCTCCTGGCCCACATGGCTGCTGCAGTACGAGGACTACTCGTTCGCCACTGGACTTTACGCTGCTCCGACGGACGTCCAGGTGCGCTCTATGCTCTACTGCATGGGCCCACAAGCCAGGGTGGTCCTCGCGTCCACCGGCTGGGAGACGCGGACCTGAAGGACGTCGTCGCCGTAAAGAAGGCGTTCAACGACCACTTCGTCCACCCGCCGAATGAGCTGTACGAGTCTGCTCGCTTTCACCGCCGTACGCAGCAGCCGGGTGAGTCGGCCGACGCATTCTACACTGCGCTTCGGACGATGGTCAAGCGTTGCAACTATTCTTCGTCCGACATCGAAGAGCGTCTTGTCCGAGACCGTTTCCTCGTGGGCTTGCTTGACCGCAAGCTCTCGGACCAGCTTTGTCGGAACCCGAGATTGACGTTGCATGAAGCGCTCACGTACGTTCGCCAGCATGAAGACGCCGATAACGAACGCAAGGCTCGTGACTCGGCTGATTCATCGACGCTCGCCATCGACGCCAGTCGCGTTCGCGCCAACGTCGCTCGCGTTCGCAAGGAAAAGCCAGCGTCAGCGTCTCCTGATAGGACAACGCAGCAGCTGTGCCCATTCTGCGGATGGCACAGCTGCTGCGGCACATCGCATCCTCGCGCCGACTGTCCGGCTCGCAGAGCGTCCTTCAATTTTTGCCG